>NC_058378.1:23224736-23530526 GCF_018350175.1 Felis catus | reverse complement strand
TGGAAAATCCCATTTTTCTCCTAGATTCTCTTTAGAACATAGAAGAACAAGGATATGCAGTGCTAAGCATGCTTCATCTAAAATTTTAAGGTTACTTTTTAAAAAAAAAATTTGAGAGACAGAGAGGGAAACCGTGAGTGGAGGAGGGGCAGAGAGAGACAGGGAGACACAGAATTTGAAGCTGGCTCCAGGTTCTGAGCTGTCAGCACAGAGACTGATCTGGGGCTTGAACCCACAAACTGTGAGATCATGACCTGAGCCGAAGTCGGACGTTTAACTGACTGAGCCACCCAGGTGCCCCATTTAAAAAAATTTTTTTGAATGTTTTATTTATTTGAGGGACAGAGAGAGACAGAGTGTGAGCAGGAGAGTTAGGTCACTTTAAGTTAGGTTGAGTGTCTCAACTATGGTTCTAATCTCATTTCACTAAAGAAAACTAACGCCATCCTCCACTCTGTTCCACATTATCTCATCCTATTTTTATTTTAAGATTTTATCCAACACTTCTAGTTTGGATGAGCTTACTTATAATCTCTTTGATCATGGCTATTGCTTCAGAAAGAGCTCCACTTATTTCTCTAGTCATGAATGTTGCCAGCTAACTAATGGTCTATAATTATAGACATTTAAACTTTGAAAAACCAGTGTTTTTCCCTTTTCATTTGCAGGAGACAGATTTAAAGAGATTTATGTGAAGAGACAAAAATCCATTGTATTTGTTGTTGACATAAAGCGCTGCAGATAGCTTTCTGGTTTTTGTCTCAGCTCTTGTTAATGTTTCCCCCCCACACCCTACTTCTTCAAGAAAGTCTTAATTAGGTTCTAGTGGTTCTTAACACCTGTTTAATTTCCCATTTAAGAAGGAAGGTGGGCTTTAGGCTTTGAGTAGTTAGCAGGCATCTTTGCATTAGCAAATGGAAAAGCTTGGGCAGTAAAGCAGTAGGCTACTGGAGGAAAAGACTAAACACAAAAGGAATAATCAGACACCTAAACCCACACATATGAGGATTTTGCACACATTGAACTTGATTGTTAACATGCACCCAGAGTAAAAAAGGGCTTGGGATACATATACGTATGAGTGCACATGTGCGTGTGTGTGCTTGCCTCACATGGTAATTAACAACAGTTCCAAACCCCAGAAACTAAGAGTAAAAGGAGGTTTAGAACTTAGAGGTAAAACAAACAAATCAACTTATTTTGAAATAACTAATATGTAACATTAACTTATCCTCAGAAAAAAAAATTAAATCTTGAATTGGAAAAGTAAAAACACTTGAGTTTGAAGAAAGTTGCCTTTTGCATATTTTTGGCAAATATAAATAAGTATGTATTCTAGACTAAACTTTTATTGTCATTTTTTCTTTTGTAGTTTAAAAATATTATAGTCTTTATGCTTCTCACAGTAAAACTCCATTTTCATTACATAAATCTAAAAATGTCTTAGATGAAGAATTTGTCTTTCTAGTTAAGGATTTGACTGTGCTCTTTATTCTTTATTATTTAATTATTTAAGGAAAAACCAAGGAAAGAAATCTATTTCAATAAAATAATTAAGAAATATAGATAACAAGCCGACATGCTTTAATTTGTATTTTGAACTGCAAATCTTCTGAACTTTGAATATTTCTATATTTTAAAAGTAATTTAACATCTAGTTACAAATGAAAAAAATGACCAAATTACATCAAACTTCAGTAATTTGAATGTAATGGTTTTGTCACTTAGTTTGAAAATCATCCTCATGGGCATAAAAATGAAGTTTTAACCAAACCTCCACAGGAGGGCACTGTAGTGTGATTCTCGTATAAATTGCAACTACAGCAACCCATTCTATCGTTATCTGGTCCTTGATTAAACATCTAAAATAGTGAGTCTTTCTCCTTAATTAGGAAATTCTAGTTTTCAAAACTCAAGATAGGCAGATTGCATATGTGTCAAATATTTTTTCTTTGATAAAAAGGAATATAGGTAATTTGATCTTTTTATGGCATATATTCAACATAAAATCTTATCTCAAGATACAGTAAAATTGGTATGATGTGTGGTCTGGATGAATATTTTAACAAACAGTAGGAATAGTTTAGAACTATGAAGCTAAGCAATCAAAACTAAAAGACATTCAACAGATAAATGCATTATTACTTATAAGTGGTACATTGTTACAAGTAGTGTATATAAATAATACATGTAAATGTTATTACACATACTATGTATTATAATGGTATGACTAGCTAACTAGACAGTAGACAGGTAAATCAATCTCAGTGAATGTAGAAAGAGAATCAAAATCCAAGTAGCAAAGCATTTCCAAACTGGTTTACCTTCTCCCAATAAGGCTTTAAAAACATTCACTGTAATGATAAAAATTAAGATTTTTAAAATGTTCCTGGTCATAACTTTCAATTTCACTACTGTATTTTCAAGTTGTTCTTCAGGAGATAAAATATTTTGATACTGAACCAGAGTCAAATCAACTGGAAAGAAATTGTAATCTTGGCAGCTACCATGTAAGTCTTTGTGGGCCTTGCCTTGTTATTTTGAGGACTAACAGAATGCCATACAAGTCCAAAAAAGCTATACTGAATAGACAGCTGCATAACATTTGAAGAGTAAAAAGAGCAGTGGTTATAGATAAAGTTACACAGTTCTATGACTGTACATAACAAACCTGTTTCCATTAAGGAAATTAGTCATTTCATTATAGTTTTACCTAAAAATGTCAGGCATTTGGGTAAATCCTAATGATGAAGGAAAAGACTGGCCGAAAGTTAAAGGGGTGAAAATTCCTATATCAACCAGGCTTAACTTTTTGGTGGTACATATCCTTCTTTATGATCAAATACTGATAATTTTAATGTTCTGGGAATTCATAGTTGAAGCAAAATAACATAACTGGAATACAAATCTGACAGTTTTCTGAATCTACATTCTATATTAGAAGAAAACTAAAACTAAAACTTTTGATGCTTCACACCATCAAATGTTGGTTGAATAATTAAATTTGTTGGTAGTTAAAATGCTATTTCATCACTCCCCTGGGGATTCAAGACAGCCTGTTTTAATTTACATATCTTTTCTTTTAGCTCATAGTTACAGATTCTTTAGCCAATAAAGAATTGAAAAAGTAAATTGAAAAGTAATAAAAAAATAAGAAAGTAAGACTTGGATAATCTGTTTGCATATAATAAAAATTACTTTTAAATATTATCTTATGTAAAATTGGCAAATTACATAATCAGATACTTATCATAAATAATAGAGTCATATATCATCAAGGTTTTCTTTGCTTTTTAATGTGGAATCTAGCTAACCAGAATATTCCATTTACTTGATTTTTTGTTTTTTAGAACGTCTGTTTAAAATTTTTTTTTCCCAGCTTTACTGAGGTGTACTGTTATTTATTTATTTTTTTTTTAATTTCACATTTAATGGACACATTTTGATGAGTTTGGACATATGCATACACCCATGATACCATCACTGCAATCAGGATTATAAACATTATCTCCAAAAGGTTTCTTATATCCCTTTTCTTCTTTCATTTGTTTATTTTTGTGGTTTTATCGCTTAGCATGAGATTTATCCTCTTAAGGAGTTTTTAAATTCGCAATACTGGATTGTTAACTATAGTCACTATGTTGCATAGCAGTTCTCTAGAATTTATCCATCTTGTGTATCTTAAACTTCATATGCATTGAATAACTCCCCATCAATGCTCCCTTTATCCCCTGATGACTACCATTCTATTCTCTGCTTCTGAGTTTGACTATTTTATACCTGCCGTATAGGTGGAACCATTCGGTATTTGTCCTTCTGTGACTAGCTTATTTCACTTAGCATAATGTCTTCCAGATCCATCCATATGTTGCTGCAAATAGTAGAATTTCCTTCTTTTTAAATACTCAATAATATTCCATTATATATGTACCATATTTTCTTTATCCATTCATCCATTGATGGACATTTATGTTGTTTCCACATCTTGTTATTTTGAGTAGTGCTGCAATTAATATGGGGTGCTAGTATCTTTTCAAAGCCCTGATTTCAATTCTTTTGGCTACCTATGCAGAAGTGGGTTTGCTGGATCATATGGTAGTTCTATTAAAAAATGTTTTTTGGAGGAACCTCTTTACTATTTTCCACAGTGGCTGTACCTTTTAAAATTCCCACCAACAGTACAAGAGTTCTAATTTTCCATATCCTTACCAATGTCTACTATATTTTTTCTTTTAAATAATAACCATCCTAGTGGCACCTCAGTGGCTCAGTTGGTTAAGTCTCGGACTTCAGGTCAGATCATGATTTTACGGTTCGTGAGTTTGAGCCCCAAACTGGGCTCTCTGCTGTCAGTGCAGAGCCTTCTTCAGATTCCCTGTACTCTTCTCTCAGCCCCTTCCCTGCTTGTGTGTATGTGCACATTCTCTCTCTCTCTCTCTCTCTCTCTGTCTAAAATAAATAAATATTTAAAAAAAAAAGAATAACCATCCTAACTGGTGTGAGGTAATATCTCATTGTGGTTTTGATTTGCAGTTTTCTGATGATTAGGTATCTTTATCATACCTGTTGTTGATTTGTATGTCTTCTTTGGAGAAATGTCTGTTCAAGACCTTTGCCCATTTTAAAAGCAGTTTGATTTTTGTTTTTGTTTTTGTTTTTGTTTTGTTTTGTTGCTATTGAAATGTAGGAGTTCCTTGTATATTTTAAAATTAACCCTTTGTCATATATATAATTTGAAAGTATTTTCTCCCATACTGTAGGTTACCTTTTCACTGTTTTGTTTCCTTTTGCTGTGCAAAAGCCTTTTTAGTTTGATGTGGTGCCACTTGTTTATTTTTTAGTTTTGTTGTCTATGCTTTGGTGTCATAGCCATGAAATCATTGTCAAGACCAATGTCATAAAGCTTTCCCCCTATGCTTTTTTCTAGATTTACAGTTTCAGGTATTATGTTTAAATCTTTAATCCATTTTGAGTTTATTTTTGTGTATGGTGTAAGATGGAAGTCCAATTTCATCCTTTTGAATGTGGGTGTCCAGTTTTCCCAACACCACTTGTTGAAGAGACTATCCTTTCCCCATTGTGTACTCCTGGCACCCTTGTGGAAGATTATTTCAGTTGTAGTCAAAAGACTTAATGTTAGTAATTCAAAAAATGCAACTTCTGGGATCTATATTAGGGATAGGCCAAGTTTCCATTGAATTTTATATCACTCTTGGATACTAAAATGTCTTCCTTAAAAAACAAAAGTTTTATTAAGGAAACTTTTTTTCCTTTTCCATCTTTCTCTCTTCCCTTCTCTCTTTCTTTCTCCCACTCTCTCCATCCTTTCTTTTATTATTTTTACCAAAGGCGGTAGGTGATACCAGTAGATTTTTCACAAGATCTAACATGTCAAAATAAAAGCAAGTTTTAGTTAATGAAAATGCTCCATTGCTTAAGTATAAGCAAAATTTTGCTGCAAAAATTTATTTAATTTACAAGTTTGACTCCACTAAAAAAAAAAAAGAAAGAAAAAGAATCAGTATTTTGAGGAGTGATTGTTGTTCCTATTTTAGAAACAAGAACAACCAGAAGGTGAAATATGACATTGAGTACTAGAAACTATCACAATACAATAGTTAAAAAGAAGAAGATAATGGAAGTTTACAATCCTGGATTTTACATGGGCTTCATCTTTGGGTGAATGAAATGGTACACTGTGCTTCCTTGGGCAGGATTATGTAATAAAATCCAATATAAACAGGAGCCAGGACATATGGAAGTAACTTCTCTGAAGGGCCCACATAAACATTTTCAGCGCTCCCATAATTCAGACTTTAAGATTTAAAAAAAATATTTGGTCAAAATTGTTTTTTGTCTGTTTTACATTTTTTCTTTTGAAATAATTTCTAATTTTCACATAAGTTATAGAAATAATGAAGAATTCCTGAATAACCATTCATATTAAATTGCAGAGTAATGCTGCATTTCTCATTAGACTTTAGACTACATTTAAGTAGGATGGCCCTTTCCTATATAATCACAGAACAGCTATTAAAATTAAGTTTGATCTAATATTGCCATATAATCTCCAGACTCCAATAGAGTTTTGCCAATTATCCTAATAATGTCTTTTATAGGTCTAGGATCCAATCCAGAAGAGGCATGTTTGGTATTTAAATATTTCTTCAGTCTCTTTCAATTTATAAGAGTTCTTCACTTCTTTCCTTATTTTCCTTGACCTTGACATTTTTGAAGAGCCTAAAACAGTTATGTTTTAAGATATTGTTCTTTTAGGGTTTATTTGATGTTCCTCATGATTTATGCATTTTTGACAGGAGTACCCCAGAAGTGGTGTTATATTCTTCTCATTGCAGCTTATGAGGAAGCAACAATGTGAATTGATATTAATGTGTATTTCTTGAATAAGATGGTATTGGTTAAGTTTCTCTGCTGCAAAGTTCATTATTCAGCATATTATACTTATTATTCAATAAACAGTAAGATATGTTTATTGAATATGGGAATATGGGAAGATATTGAGACTATGAAAATATTCATTTCCTTATCAAACTTACACCTTTAGCTTCAGCATTCTTTGATAAATCATGCTGCAATCAATTATTGTTGTGATAGTTACCGAATGGTAATATTCTAATTTCATTTTTCTTTTTGGATATATTAGTTGTTATTCTATTGATTTTAGTATTTTTTAGATTTAGATTTAGTATTTTTAGATTGTTGATATTAGTTGTTATTCTACTATTTCCCCCCATATCTATTTTTTTAATTCATGTATTTTTGACAGTAATGCTTCATGGATATGTATTTTATTCAAATGGTTACAGTTTGTTACTATTGTAATTTATTTTGATGTTCAAATTGGCTAGTAGGAGTCACTTCAAGCTGAATCCTGTGCCCTTTGAACAAGATTCCATCACTCTTTGTATATTTCTTTGCTTTCTAGCACGTTAACATATTCCAGATCCATCTAACTTGTTTTTCCCCAAACCCAAAGTCAGCCATTTCTTTTATTGGATAATGGTATTTAGAAACCAAGAGCTGGGCACTTAGCGTGCTCACTGTTACTGAGGTATCATTGTGTTAGGTTCTCTCAGAAGATAATATTAGAAAAAGATTATCATTATGTTATCTATCTATCCATCTTAAAATCCATTAGTTCACACTGATAACTCCAATACCCTGTGGTTTATCGTAGTCTTCCCTCTTACCACCTCTTACCCCTAGAGTGCAAAGCTCTTTTTTCTTGACATACTTATTTGTTCAATGCCTCCCCCTACCATATGCAGCCAATTTTCAAAGTTGTGCCAATCAAAAGTTCAACCCTCAACATATGCCTCCCTCTCTCTCTCCCTGTTCCCCCCCAGTCAGATTCCAAGATGGGAAAGGGAAATGGATGAAGAAAGGAAGGAGGAAAGGCTTAAGAATCTTGGCTCTGGCCACATCAGTCTCCCATCCTGCCGCTAGCTGTAGTGACTGAACGCTGGACTCTGGATGGATATACTTCATTTCTCCAGCCTCTTGCCTAGTGTGCTGGCAGAAGCTTGGCTCAGTCAAAATTTTTGAAACTCCAAATTCTGATATAATCTTTTGGAGTCTATTCAATATTAATTGAAACAATCAGGTTATCTATATAAGCATATAAAAGGGATTAATATTGTTATATTCTCTTTCCCTTATAATCTCAAGGGTTAAATATGTTTATCATCTTTTAAGGAAGATATAAAATGCATATAAATATTACATGTTATTCTTTCTTTTTAATTGAGAAGGGGATATCTAATGAATTTACTTATGAGGCTAGTTCCCCAATGATATGTTTTTGCCCAGAGATTCACAATCACCTGTGACATTGGTGCTGCTTTATAAATACCCACAGACCAACTGCAGTGCTGGCAGATATGTCTCATACTTCCATATTTTTAGAAAGATATTTTTATTGAAAAATATCTGAAAATTGCTATACCAAGTGTTAAAGGCCTTGATATAAACATGAGTGAGAACTATTTTGTATATTTAAAAAGAAAAACAAACAACAACACAAATAGAAAACTCAACAACACATAAGAAGACTTACAGAGGTAAAAGGATCTAAAGAAATTAGATAGAGAGATATAATACCCATATCTTCATGTGCATTCAAAACAGGTTAAAACAAAGGAAGGTTGAAAAAATGGTTGTAGTCCTATGACATTATAGTCTAAAAACATTGAATGTGTATGACCCACAGATTTTAAGGCTCTAGAAATAAATTTAAAACCAATTCTGTAACAGATGTTAATGTAAATGATGCTTACAGGCATTGATAAAACACTTTGCCTTCCCTCTACTAACATATTCCATAATTATACTGTGATTTAAATAGTTTATATATAGAGAGATGAATGTGGAACAGGAGAAAAGTAGTCATACATTAGCATTTGGAGTAAGTAATTCAAACATCTAATTGTTCCAGCTCAAGGAATATTTAAAAATATTACCAGTTAGGTGTTCAGAATTATTTTGGTTTATTTTTTATTGAGTCATGCTGATCGTTTACAAAATTAGAAAATGTTCTTGATCATTATAGATGCACATTACAGAAAATACAGAAATGGAACAGAATGACAGACAATTATCAGAAAAACATTTCTGCTTTTCTTTTATCCTCGATACATTCAAAAATCACTTTTTAAGACTGAGCTTGTGCTATTTGCAGAGTTATGGATGAAAACAGATATTTGTAGTTATTTTTTTTACTGGAGAGAAATGTTGTGTGTAAGGGGCTTGATTGTACATTCTTTGAACTCCAGAGCTCTTTTAGATGAATTTTAATTAACTTGAAACAGTTTACATCTCTTTCTTCAATATTCTGAGAAGACTAGTGAAAATCTTACTCTTATAAAAATTATTCTTGAGATTTATGCAATGGCCAAGTCTTAAGTATTTCCATTTGTAACTAGTATAGAATCAAACTAAAATGAAGTCACTTATGTCAAGGACAAAATGGAGACAGTCAGTGCAGTCACATAAAGGAAACTTAACCTAACTTTACAGGAATTTACAGCTCTTTCCAGAAATCAGCAGAGGACACCTGCCAGTATCTAAGCACCAGTACTGTTCATGCCATACCTGCACTTCCTGGTTCCCTTGCCTCAGCTACCCTGATCCAAATCAGAAAGAAGAGCAGTAGGCAACAAATCAGCTGAAAAAGCCAAATAACTTCCACATTTATCCCTAAAAAATCTCTTAGTGTGAGCAACTCAGAACTCTTCCTGTAGCCTCCAGTTTCTGGGCTTGGGGGTCAAAAGCTTTGTGGTAATCTCATCTTTCCACATTCTTTTATTCAGTATGCAGAGTTTGGTTTTTGATTTCAGAATTATTTGAAAATTCCAGTTTGATTAGTATAGGTATAAAGATAATGATTTTTGTTAAATGGTTAAGTAAGTTTAATTGGTTCAACTCAATAAACATTTACTGAGTACATCCTTATGTTAAAGTCTGTAGGAGATGTAATTAAATAAGAAAGAGTCCTAACTTCAAGAACTTATAATCTAATGGAAGGTGATAGCTTAAAAATTACATTTTGTCTTTCATTATTGCAATTTATACAAGTGTAGTAAATGAAGTGATGTGGGAGTTCAAAGGAAGTCATCCAATTCTGGGCAACCATACGTGATTCCACGGAGAAAAATATTTCCTATTAGAATAAGTAACATATCCCCTATCACAGTACTTTTTCCCACCAATGAAAATAAGTTTATTGCACTTAAATCATAAAAATGAGCAGAATCATTCTGAAAGAGGTCAAGCAATACAAAATAGTAAAATATAAAAGAAAAATAACTAACAATCATCCAAATTCCATAAACCTTTAACATGTAAACATTTCCCAGATGTTATTCTATGTAATCAAATATGACGTAAATATAAATCCATCTTTTATATTGCTAGGTTTAATATTGCACATGTGTATATTTTATTTTAAGAAATTAGATTGATATGATATAGGTATTTGATAATCTTTCATTGTTTATCTTGTGGGAAAATACATGAGCTCATTATTTTTAATGGGTATTATGTAGTCTTATATTGGATGGATGTATGAATATGTGCTTAAGCAATTTCCTATTGAGGAACATTATTTTCCAAATTTTAATAATTGTAAAAAGCAAAACTAGAATAAAAATCCTCATAGACTTATCCTGGTACATGTTGACTTATCTTCTTGGAATAAAGCCCTGAAATTGGAATTGCCAGGCCAGAGGATATGACTTTTTAAAATTTTGATACATTTTAACAAACTGTACTCTAGCAGAGTACCAGTTTAAATTTCCACAAACACTGTTGGAGAGTTGTTCACACATGGGCTAACACTCAGGATTGCCACTCTAATAAAGGAAGTGATATCACATTATCTTGTTTGTATTTCTTTGAGCCTGAATGTCTTTTTCGTATATCTAATGGCCAGTTTGTTTCTTCTTTTGTGAAGTGCTGTTTATGTTGTTTATTTTACTGTTGGGATGTTTTCTTTCTCCTATTAATTTATAAGATGCTGGGGATATTAATTCTTTGTTTAACATGTGTTACAAATAAGATTTCTCTTTTAAAAATTTTTTCAAAGTTACTTTTGGTGTCTCTTCCTATTAAAAATGTAATTATGATGTTTTATGCTTACAGTCTTTTCCTACATGCTCAGATAGGCCCATCCAGAATTATAAAGAAAGTAGAAATTAATTCACTCATATTTGCATCTAGTTCTAATATGGTTTAATTTTTTAACTTCATATATTTTATTTATCTGGTATTTTCTTTGATGTAAGGAGTGTGCTGGTAATGGGCATTTCTCCATTTTCCATATTTCAATCGTTGATTTGAATGCCATCTTTATCATATATTGAGATCCCACAAATGCTCACAGCTATTTCTAAATTCTTTATTGTGCCACAATGATCTGTGGGTCTTTTCCAGATCCTGTATCATTGTATCTAATAGGATAAGTTTCTCTTCATTATATAATTTTATTCTTCCAGCTGGAAGAATAATTTTGTTATAGTCTCTCTTGTGAATCTACATACCCTACAATGAGGGTACCTCAGCCACAAATTTTAATAGAATTTTGAATGGCATTGCATTGGATTTAAACATTAAGAGCTTAAATTTTCACAATATCGAGCATTTCTATCAAAGAAAAAGAGATGTTTCTTTTGATTTTCTGGTCACTTTTTCATTGCTATCTAAAAATTTTCTTGGGGCACCTGGGTGAGGCTCAGTTGGTTAAGCAACTGACTTCGGTTCAGGTCATGATCTCACAGTTTGTGGATTCGAGCCCCACATCAGGCTCTGTGCTGATGGCCCAGAGCCTGGAGCCTGCTTCAGATGCTCTGGTTCCCTTGGTCTCTGCCCTTCACCCGCTCATATCCTGTCTCTCTCTCAAAAATAAGTAAATGGTTAAAAAATTTAAAAATTTGCTTAATTTTGCAAATGGAGTTTTTACTCCAATATGTACTTTCTAATTATACTGTTTAAACATAGAAATGCTATTGACTTTTATATTATAATTTTAATTATTAATAGCTACCATACTGAATGCTACTTTTTTATACAAGTTTTCAATTGATTCTCTCGGCTTTTTCAGATAAATAGTTACACAATTTGAAGCTAATCATAATGTTGCCTTTCCTTTTCAGTACTAATATTTCTTGAACTGAATTGTGTCCTCCCACCCCAAATTAATATGTTGAAGACCTAAACCTCAACATGACTGTGCTTAGAATAAGATAGTAATTAAGGTTCATAACAGTAGAGCCCTGTTCCAGTAGGATTAGTGTCTTTATAAGAAGAGTGACCAGAGAGTTCCCTGTCCTTCCCTGCCACGTGAGGACACAGAAAGGTGGCCATCTCGAAGCCAGGAAGAGCTGTCATCAGAAACTGATCATGCTGGCCCTGATTTCAGACTTCTAGCCTCCAGAACTGGGATAAAATAAATTTCTACTGCTTAAGCCATCCAGTCTGTGGTATTTTGTTATGGCAGCGAAAGCAGACTAATGTACTTCTTATTTTGTTCTCTTATTACACAAGCTCGAAGTCATTAAAAATATTAAATAACAGCAGGAATCCTATTTTTAATGGGATTGCTTGTGGTATTTATACTTCACCTTTAGGTTTGGGAAATGCATACTTTAGAAATGTTAAGCATCCTTCTATTACTATTTTAATAAGAGTTCCTATCAGCAATATGCATGACTGTTAGATTTTATCAAATGTTTTTTAAATATTTGTCAGTGGGATAACATAATTTTTCTTCTTGTCTATTAAGAAATGACTTATGTTGATAACTCTACTAACAAAACTAATATAACCCTACTCAATCCCGGCATGTTATTCTTAAGTATCACTGAGTTATACTTGCTAAAATTGTACTTGGGTTATTTGTGCCAATATTCACTAGTAAATTGCTTTGTAATTTTCTCTTTCAGATTACTTTTGACAAGATTTAGAATTTTTATCTTGGCTTCATAAACAATATGAGCAGCCTTTCTTTCTGTAGCCCTTGGAAGAGTTTAAATACATGTTAACTATCTATCATTCGAAGGTTAAAAAATTCACCTCTGAAGACTTCCTTGTTTTTAGTTTCCATGCTACAGCTATCTATTGGTGTAGGCTTTCAAAATCATCTTGTGACTGTTTGGATAGTTTGTTCTTTCCTTCCAACCACATTTCTATGCAGGAATCTATGGCCATTTTTACTTTTTAATTCATATTTAATTTTGTATCAGTGTTTATCCTTTATGTTTTTCTTTTTTTCTTTATGTTTTTAAATTTTAGGCTAGCTAATATTTTACCTAAGATACTTTCTCTTTGAAGAAGCAATTATTAAATTTATTAATTCTGCTGCTTTTCTTTTTTAAAATTCATTGATTTCTGGTTTTATCTTAATGATTTTCTTCTGATTTCTTTGCTATTACTGTTGTTTATTCCCTAAATTCTTGAGTAAAATGCTTTATTATTTTCTTTTTATTGCTTAATAGTAAACAACCTTAAGGTCCTGTGTAGAGTTTTGCTGTATCCAGTAGGTTTGGCAATTGGTGGTTGAATTGGTTTTTTTCTAGCAATTTCGGTTTGGATTTATTCTTTGGCTATAGTCATTTTGGAGAATTTTAACATTTGAAAGTAGCTATTGTTGTGTTGTTTCTTTATACTTTGTTTTTCATTCATAATTTTAATGAATTACTGTCAGTGTATTATGTACTATTTTTAATACAGGAATTTGTGGAGGCTTTTTGGAGGGACTAAAATATTATATTTTTAAAAAATTTTGGTGACTGCTTAAAATGATGCCTTCTCTGACAGGGATGTCCACTCTTGCCACTGTTATTCAACATAGTATTGGAAATCCTAGCTTCAGCAATCAGACAACACAAAGGAATAAAAACCATCCAAATGGGCAAGGAGGAAGTCAAACTTTCACTCTACAGAGACAACATGATACTCTATGTGGAAAACCCAAAAGATTCCACCAAAAAACTGTGAGAACTGATCCATGAATTCAGCAAAGTTGTAGGATATAAAACCAATGCACAGAAATTGGTTGCATTTCTATACACCAATAATGAAGCAACAGAAAGAGAAACCAAGGAATAAATCCCATGTACAAGTGCACCAAAAACCATAAAATACCTAAAAGTAAATCTAACCAAAGATGTGAAAAATCTATACATTGAAAACTATAGAGAGCTTATGAAAGAAATTGAAGAAGACACACAAAAAATGGAAAAATATTCCATGTTCATGGAGTTGAAGAACAAATGTTGTTAAAATGTTGATACTACTCAAAGCATTCTACACATTCAATGCAATCCCTATCAAAATAACACCAGCATTCTTCACAGAGCTAGAACAAACAATCCTAAAATTTGTATGGAATCAGAAAAGATCCCAAATAGCCAAAGGTCATTCCTGAAAAAGAAAACCTAAGCTGGAGGCATTACAATCCCGGACTTCAAGCTGTGTTACAAAGCTGTAATCATCAAGACAGTATGGTACTGGCACAAAAACATATATCAGTGGAACAGAATAGAGAACCCAGAAATGTACCTACAAACGTTTGGCCAACTAATTTTGGACAAAGCAGGAAAGAATATCCAACGGAATAGAGATGATCACTTTACCAAATGGTGTTCGGAAAACTGGACAGTGACATGCAGAAGAATGAACCTGGACCACATTCTTACACCATACACAAAAATAAACTCAAAATGGATGAAATACCTATATGTAACACAGGAAGCCATCAAAATCCTAGAGGAGAAAACAAGCAAAAACCTCTTTGACCTCAGCTGCAGCAACTTCTTACTCAACAAGTCTCTGGAGGAAAGGGAAACAAAAGCAAAAATGAACTATTGGGACCTCATCAAGATAAAAAGCGTCTGCACAGTGGAGGAAACAATCAGAAAAACTGAAAGGCAACCAATGGAATGGGAGAAGATATTTGCAAGAACATATCTGATAAAGGGTTAGTATCCAAAACCTATAAGGAACTAACCAAACTCAACAGACAAAAAATAAATAATGCAGTGAAGAAATGGGCAGAAGACATGAATAGACACTTTTCTAAAGAAGACATACAGATGGCTAACAGACACATGAAAAAATGCTCCAACATCACTCATCATCAGGGAATTACAAATCAAAACCACAATGAGATACCACCTCATACCAGCCAGAATGGATAATATTAACAATTCAGGCAACAACAGATGTTGGCGAGGATGCAGAGAAAGAAGATCTCTTTTGCACTGTTGGTAGGAGTGCAAAGTGGTGCAACCACTCTGGAAAAGAGTATGGAGGTTCCTCAAAAAATTAAAAATAGAACTACCCTATGACCCAGCAATTGCACTACTAGGTATTTATCCAAAGTATGGAAAGATATAATATATATAAATACATATGTGTATGTATACACACACACACACACACACACACACACACACACACACACACACACCCCGGAGTATTACTCAGCAATCAAAAAGAATGCAATATTGCCATTTGCAATATTGATGGAACTAGAGGGTATTATGCTAAGCGAAATTAGAGAAAGACAAATATCATAGGACTTCACTCAAATGTGGAATTTAAGACACAAAACAGATGAACATAAGGGAAGGGAAGCAAAAATAATATAAAACCAGGAAGGGGGATAGAACATAAGAATATAGGAAGAAATAAGATATACAGAGAAATATAAGAAATATAGAGAATAAGTTGAGGGTTGTTGGAGGGGTTGTGGGTGGGGGATAGGCTAAATGGATAAGGGGCATTAAGGAAGACACTTGTTGGGATGAGCACTGGGTGTTATACATAGGGGATGAATCACTGGATTTTATTCCTGAAATCATTATTGCACTATATGCTAAGTAATTTGGATGTAAATTAAAAATAAATTAAAAAATAAAAAAATAATGTCTTCTCTGTTGACAATAATAAAATATAAATATAGTTTGTGTGTGTATATGTATCACATGTTAATGCCTACAGAGGCCATCCACCATGGAAGAACTAAACAACCAAGTAGACAAAATGACTCAGCCAAGTGACGTCAACTAGCTTTTGCTACTAGGCTTCCCATTGCTGGCAAGATGTGCACACATGACTGGCTGTTTTGGCCCTGTGTGGGATGCTCTGATAAGTAATTCTCACTCCAGAGCTCTTCAATGGGGTAGCTGATGTTTTGTAGCTCATTGGCTGTATTGTTCAATATCTTTGTCCAATCCTGTTTCATCCCCCTTTTCTTCACATGTGTTTATGCCTAGTACAGATTTTGCATCCAAACCCCATCTTAGCATCTGATTAAAGGAAACCCAACTTGTGACACTGAATTCTATGGAATGCCTTATTACTTAGACCTCTGCTTCCAGTTGGATTTGGCCAAATGGAGCCACAAGGAGAATGTGAGAGAAAGAGCAGAGAGAAATAGAAGTCAGAGCATTTATTACCCTATTTCCTGCTGCTTTGGGATAGTTTTGGCCTACCCTGTGTTTCTTTTTGACTTTGGTTCCAGCTTTGTGACTCCTTTTCCACGATTCCATAACTTTTTAGACTCTAGTGACAACTTGCCCTTTCCTTTTCCATTCAGGCTTAGGGATAGTATACTCGTGAAAAAAAAAAAAAAAAAAAAAACTAGATTTGCTGCTGTGAAAAATTACTCCCAAATCTCAGTGACTTATAACTATGAAAGTTATTTATTGTTCATTGGTCGTGGTGCTACTTCCTGATGTCTGATCTGGGATCCAGGGGATGGAAGAAGCACAAACTAGCTTTAAAAATTTCTGTCCATCTGTTTCATGACATTTCAGCTCACATTTTATTGGCCCAGACAGGTAATGGGCAAGGCTAACTTCAGGGGAGCAGAGAAGTATAAGCCTCCCCATGAAGCAGAAATGGATGAAAGTAATACAATCTGCCAGAGGTCTTAATGTCTTTCCTGCTGTTGCTTGTACATAGGTACTCACCAGCTTATGGGGATTCTTGTCCCTATGTAAAATAAGGTTTTTAAAAGTTTTTTGAGGATACTGTCAGTTTCATTGATACTATGGTATTCACTGAGACTTTTATCATCATTTCCTTTCAACATTATGTAGTTTTTTTTTTAGAAATTATAATTACATTGTTTTATGCTTTGTTAGTTAGGAATTGGGCCTTAATTTTATGCTTAGCCAAATTCAGTACTCACCAACCATCTCTCATCCTGTGACTTTGCCATTTCCGTAGTTTTTATTTGGCTGAATCTCTCTATATTGACTGGATTGTGTAGACTAATGGATTTTTCAAAAATGTTACCTGGATATCTAAGAGATATGCTACTTCAAACTTTGTACATCTTAAATTATTTCATATTGTCTGGACATCTGAATACTAATTTGACTGAATATGCAATTTTAGAGTCAAATCTCTTTTCCCTCCAAACTCCATTGACATTGTTCCACAATATCCTTGCATCTAAAACTGCAAAAGAGAATTCTTAAGTCTGTATTTTTGTTTTTGTTTTTTGTTTGTTTTTACTTCCTCCTTTGTTGGTGACTTACTTTTTATTGTTTGAGTGTTTTAGCCATGAAGTTCAATAACTTCACCTGGCTAGCTCAGAGTTTGTCATTCTTCACCTTTTTCTTCTAGAACAGTGACTCTTTTTGTTCTTTATATCCATCCTATCTTCCTTCACTTCAGAAATGTTATTTCAATTATATCTTTGAGTGATGTTTTTTATTCCATTAATTCTGCTGTTTTCTTCAGAGGTGGCAGTCCTACATATATCGGGTTTCCATTGGACCTGTTGCAATCGTTGTCTCTGTTCTTTCCCTCACATTTCTTGTGTGATTTTCTAAAGCTACTTCTCTGTGTCACGGGTTGGTTTTTCTACTGTGTCATTTCCACTCTTTATTATTTCTGAATATTTTAAGTTCTTCCATGTCATCATTTTTCTCTTAGAATGTCAGTTCTTTTTTCATTTTATTTTGTTTCATATCTTTATATGTCATACATGTTTCCTTAATTTCTTTGGAAATATAAAGCATTTATAGTTTAAGTCTTTTCTCTAAAGTTAGTCATTTTCATCTAGTTTTACTAGGCCTATTTATATGTTTCATTCATTTTCCCTCCCTCCCTTCCCCTTTCTCTCCTCCTCTTTCTTTTCTTTTTCTCTTTCTTCCCTCCTCTTCCTCCTTCTTTTCCTTCTTTCTGATTTTTGTTGTTGTTAATTATAGATTCATTTTTTTAAATGCTTATTTATTTTTGATCAAGGGACTCTTTTTCTGGTGTGCATTAATGTCATCCCAAGTCAGTAATTGGAAGGTAAGGAAGCAAACCACAAGATAGAACAAACTCTTAACAGAGAGAAGCTTCTTCCAGTCTAGAAATTTCAAAAAATCTAGAGAAAAAACACAAAAGGAAGGATTTCATGCCCTACCATGTAATATTTGCTCCAAGATGGCACCACTTTTGATTAAAAGAACCCCTCAGAGATAACAGCATACTGTTTGGAGAAACCACTTCCCATCTGTTTGGCGATCTTGCTCATCTGCAGAAGAGTAGGCCCTATGCTGAGTATTTTCTGGCTTTTTAAAGCTAACAATAACAAAAAAGTAGGAATCTTTTATAGCAACTCTGTACTGTGTTATAAACTAGAGAGTTTAAGCTTGGCTCTCTGAATCCTCTCTCAATGTGGTAAGAAGAGTATTGTACCAAATAGCTGTTCTGTGGAATTTATAGTAGAGACCTAACTTTCCTTAGTTGCATCTGGAAATCAAAGAAAAGAGTTTTGTAAACATGCCCATGTCATTACCTTTCTAAGAAGCCCATTACAATTTTCATAATTTGTTTTAGTAAGACCCAGGAAAGCAATGATCAGACTTAATGTTTGGTGTAAGATATAGGAAGTCAGGGCTTTATTAATACTTTTTGAAACTCTGAGCCATTTAGAAGTAAATTATATATTGGAATTATTTTACTCCATTAGTAAGTGTATCCAAGTGGTAATTTATTTAACCTAATGACTTTCTGTAAAATTAACAGTGTTTTCAAAGCATATTTATGAAATGAAAAGTAACTGATGAAAGTTTCTTATTTAGCAATATTGCTGGACTTTTTATAATGAATTTGGATATCAATTTCTAAGCACCCAGAAGATTGGGGCATTGGGTAGAAATAACCAATTTTTTGGTGAGAAATGTATCCCATCAGATTAATCAAATTTATTTCTATGGCAGAATGACAAGCTGTTAAATCTCAAGAAATAATTATTAATATTTTAATTAGATAAACTTACAGTGGCTTTTCACAGTGAGTTGGTAAATATATTGTTTTAAACTTAGTTTTTTGAACTTTTTCCAAAAAATTGTCTACTTTGTGACCTGAGATAACTAACTTAATTGGTTGTATTGACTCAGTGTAGTACTAATCTGTCTTCTGACCCACACTTTGGAAATTAAAACTTATACACACACATACGCACCCAAATTCTGACCTTTGCTTCATGTTTAAATAATAATCTCCTTATGGAAAAACATGCTTATTTTTATACCTTTCTTTAAACAAGCTGGGATTGCTTTTCACAATAATTTGTAACTATTTTAATTTAAACTTAGTTGATTGAGTGTTTTCCAGTAAACTGACTACTTTCTGGACTGAAATGAAAGTTTGCCATGACACTGTGTAGCCCTAACCTGCCTCCTGACCCTGACTTTGTAAATTAAAACACCTACACACATCATCATGTTCAGGGACACAAATACACACCCAAACTCTGACCTTTGCTTCATGTCAAAAATAATAATCTCTTTATGGAAAATCATGCTGAATTTATGGCAAACAAGTAGAAAGCTTTCATTTCAACTGTACTTCAGGAAGGATTTTCCTATGTTAAAACTCAGTAAAGTTCCCTAGTTCATTAAATAGTCTCACAGTCAAGTATGAAAATGGTTTCTAGTTGTTTATTGTACCAAGCCTGAACCGCACTGACTAGCATCCATTTAAAGCTTCTCATAATCTAGCCTGCCTTACCCATTAAATTATATTTTCCAATACTCTCCAATATACAGCGCTGCTCAAGATGAGTAGGCTCTTCCTGCTTATCTGGTTAAAATGTAGCATACTAGCCTCCATGACTTTGCTCATATTGTTACTAATTTCTATCTTCTCAAATCTGGAAAATTTATTGCTAACCTTTTCAAATCCTGCTCTACTTTGTAGGGCCATCTCACTTCCCAACTCTTCCACCAAATTTTATTTTTGTGTTATATTCCACAGTGGTTCCTCCCTTTCCTGACCCTTTATCTTTTTTTTTTAATTAAAGATTTCCCTAAATATTTATCTTGTCAAATAGACTGCATATACTCTGACATCAGGTACAAGATTACACTCTTAAAATTTTTCAACTGTTATAAAGGATAGCACTGAGCATGTAATACTTTTTTATTGTTAAATAGAACTATGAGAAATATATTTAATTTTCTCTAATTGTAGTACTGGACTATTGACTCTAGGTAGAGCACAATTTTTTAAACTAAGTCACTGTTAGGTTTTGCTTTTCCTGTATGGATGAGTAAAGAATTTGATATTACATTAAAAACTACACTAAGGTAATGTGAAGCCTTTAAAATTCTATTAAGGTAGAAAATGGATGATTTTGTTTTCAAAAATAAGAATTCATGGGATAGACTGTATTTCATATATATATGAGAAATGTAGATTCTAATTCAAAGGAAAGATGCCTTTTTTTCCCTCCAGGGTCATTTCCTGAAAAAAAAAGGTTTTTTTTTTTGAGTCTGGTTTCCCTCATCAAGTAAGCCAACTTATGTCAGAAATTCAGAAGTCTTGGAACTGTTCAGGGTTCTATGGGTTCTATTTTCCTCCGACTTTTTTTGTTTCCTTTGTTCTTCATTCCTTGGTTATTTCTTCCTTTCCTTTGAAAGCTTTGTGGGGCTGTTAGGATGAAGTTTTCAGAGCTGTGCCTGGCACATGACTAAGAGCTCAGTAGTGTTACCCATTGTGTTATTTTCATTGTTTCTTTATTATGACACTTCCTCCATGTGAGCCTAGTGAAATATATACAAGCATTATTTAGTATTATTTTGCTTATTTGTATCTAAAAATATGATTAAGTCTAAGGAAGAAAGTAGCAAGTCAAATATTCTCAGAAGTACCTAGTATTGGCTTATTAGAAAGTTTGGATTTTATTCCAATTTTCCTCAATAAATGTTTATTAATCATCTCATATTTGTAAAGCAGTGTTGGGGAGGCACATATAATTCAGAAATATATCCTGATAATTTTATACAATATGAATTTCTTATTTCAGCAACTAGAAATAATGTTATTTGAAATGTAGAGGAGATAAGACTTATATAAATAATTCAGGTTGAGAGTTAAAAGTGCCCCAAGAAAAGTACAGATAAAATGAGAGTTCACAGGGGGAAATGGAAGAGCTATTTTCAGTTTAGGGGGTTAATAATTCATAAAAGAGAGGATTTGAAATAGAGATAGTTTTGGACAAGCATAAATTTGAGGGAGGTGGGAAGATGTGATGGATTATGGATGGCTGCAAATCCTGGCACTTCCCGAACTGAGAGGTTGAATTCATTTCCCCTCCCCTGGAAGCCAACCTGGTTCTGTGACTGCTTTTACCAATGCAACTTGGTCAAAGTGACACCGTACTAGCTCTAAGCCTAACCTCAAAGAGGACTGGCAGCTTCCCCTTCCTTCTTGCGAATTTCACTAGTGGGATTCATGTAATGAACACCATGTAATGAGCCCAGCCCCACATAGAGAGACTATGTGGAGAAAACATACACAGGGAGGTCAGCTTCCAAAAGTTTGCATTTTCTTGATGACTAACAAAGCTGGACACACTTTTTCATTTGGATATCTTTTGTGAAGTGTATGTTCAAGTTTTTACCCATTTTTTGCCCATTTTTTCTTATTGGTTTATCTGCCTTCTAGCTTATTGCTTTGTAGCTGATTATCTATTGCAGATATGTCCTTTTTTTTTCTCATACATTTTATGGCAAATTTTTTCTCCCAAACCAGTTGAAGTTTTAATTGTGTCTTTTGTTGGAAAGAAGTCTGTAATGTTAATATAATACAGTTTACCAAGTTTTTCTTTTATGGTTAGTATTTTTTAAGGCCATTATGATATTTTTTCTGTTTTCTTCTATAAGCCTAAATGTTTAACCTTGATATTTAGATCTATACCTCATTTGGAACTTATCTTTGCTTATTTTAGAATTAGATTTTAGAATTTTAGAATTAGATCGTCAATTCATGCACAAAACCTGCTGGGATTTTTTTTTAAGTTTATTTATTTATTTTGAGAGAGACAGACTCAGCATGAGTGGGGAGGGGTAGAGAAAAAGGAGAAAAAGAACCCCAAGCAGGCTGCATGCTGCCAGCACAGAGCCCTGATGCAGGGCTCAAACTCACAAAACTGGGAGATCATGACCTGAGCTTAAACCAAGAGTTGGAAGCTTAACTGAGCCACCCAGGCATCCCCTGCTGGGATTTTTAATGAGGTTATGTTGACTATGTAGATCAATTTAGAGAGAATTGGCTATCTTTATTATATTGAGCCCTCCAATACATAGCCACTGGTATTCCTTCATTTGTTTAGATGTTCTTTAATTTCATTCATTAACATTTTGTAGTCTTCTATGTATATAACTTCCAGTTAGATCTTATGCTTCTTGATATTATTATAAATGCTGTCATTTTATTAAACTTTATTCCTTATTGTTTCTTGCTGGTATATAGAAAAAAATATTTTTGTATATTGCTTATTTGCCTATAAATTTACAAAATTCTTTTTTAAGTTCCAATAATTTTTCTGTAGATTCTTTTGCATTCCAAATACACAATCAAGTGAAATGTGAAAAATTGTAGTTTTACATCTTATTTTCCCATTTCTATACCCCTAATTTTTTCCTGCCTTATTGCACTGTCTAAGATTGCCAGTGTATATTGAATAGAAGTAATGAGAGCGGACATCCTTTTTCCCATTTTCAGGGGAAGTTTTCCATATTTGACCATTAATTATGAGACTTATTCCACATTTTCTAGCAGATTTTATAATGGCTGGGTGTCAGATTTATGAAATGATTGTTCTGCTCCTGATGAGAAGATCATATGATTGCCATTCTTTATTCTAAGGTGTTAAACTGCATTGATTCATTCTCAAATATTAAAAAAAAAAACTTGCATTCCTGAAATAAAAAACTTGTTCATGGTGGAGTATCTTTTCATATACCATTGCATTTGATTTGTTAACGTCTGGTTCATTGTATGTTCATACGAGATGTGTCAGAATTTGTCTTTGTTGTAATGTCCTTGCCAGGTTTGGATATTAAGGTTATGGTTGTTAAGGTTATGGTTTTGATATTAAGGATATTAAGGTTGATCATTTTCTAAACTTGAAAAGTTTATATAAATTAGTTTTAATGCAGGGGCACCTGGCTGGCTCAGTCAATTAAGCATCCGACTTAGGCTCAGGTCATAATCTCATGGTTCACGGGTTCCAGCCCTGCATCAGGCTCTACACTGACAGTTCAGAGCCTAGAGCCTGCTTCAGATTCTGTCTCCCTGTCTGTCTGCCCCTCCCCAGCTCGCTCTCTATCTCTCTCTCAAAAATTAGTAAACAGTGTAAAGATTAATTTTATTTTTGGGGGCTCATGGGTGGCTCAGTTGGTTAAGCGTCCAACTTCAGCTCAGGTCATGATCTTGCAGTTGTGGGTTTGAGCCCTACATCAGTCTCTGTGCTGACAGCTCAGAGCCTGGATCCTGCTTCAGATTCTGTGTCTCCCTCTCTCTCTCTGTCCCTCCCCCATTCATGTTCTGTCTCTCTCTCTCTCAAAGATAAACAAACATTAAAAAAAGATTAGTTTTACTTCTTTCTTAAATATGAAGATATCTGGCCTTGGAAATTTCCTATGGAAAATATTTTAAGTTAATTTAAAAAATATTTTAATTTAATTCAATTTCTTTGATATAGAGTTATTTGAATTTTACAATATTATAATTTTTATATTGTATGAAATTTAGATATAATGTTGCTTATAATATCTTATTATCTTTTTAATGTCTGTATGATTTTTAAAGATCTCCAATTTATTACTAACATTGTATTTAATGCCATCTCTATCTTTTTCCTTAAATAGTCTTGCTAGGACATTACTGATTGTATTAGTCTTTCTAAAATAACCTCATAGGTTAGTTAATTTTCTCTACTGATTGCAAATTTTTCATTTTGTTAATTTCTGCTCTTAGCTTTTTAATTTCCTTCCTTATTCTTTCTTTGAATGTAATTTGGTATTTTTTACATTTATTTTTCTGACTCGTCCCTGGCTCAGGAGTCTGGGTTCTTCTGCCGGCATTAATGAAAATATGAAAGCTAACTTATTAAGTGTGCAAAATCTCAGGCCCTTCACAGTTCTTGACAATAATATTCCCTTATTATCTTTCCAATATTTGTGAAAATTTTAGTAATACCACCTTTCTTGTTGCTGTTACTGGTAATGATGTCTTCTCTCTTTTTTTTCTCCACTCAGTCTCCACAGAGACATAAATTTTATCAATATTCTAATAGCTCTGCTTTTTTTCCTTGTTTTATTGGTTTCTGTTGTTAATTACTGCTTTTCTTCTATTTATTTTGTGTTTAATCTTCTCTTTGCTAACTTCTTAAGGTAGAAGCTGAGGTCAGAGATATGAAATGTTTTCTTTAATAGTAGAAATTTCCCAGTAAATACTGCTTCAGCATTTATTCCACAAATTTGATATTTTGGGTTTTAATTTTCACCCCATTCAAAATACTTTTAAAATTCCTTTTTGATTTCTTCTTTGATGAGAACTGTGTTAATTACAAATATGGAATTTTCTGTTACTGACTTCTAATTTAATTCAATTGCAATCAGAAAACGTATTTTGTAGGATTTGAATTCTTTGAAATTAATTCAAACTTGTTTTATGGTCCAAAATATGGACTGCTTGTAAATACTTTTTTGTTTAAATAAATGTTTTCTTTCTTTCTTCCTTTTTTAAAGTTGACTTATTTATTTTGAGAGAGAGGGACAGACCTCCAGCAGGGGAGGGGCAGAAAGAGAGGGAGATAGAGAAACCCAAGCACGTTCTGTGGTTTCCGCATGAAGGCCAAGCTCAAGCTCAAAAATGGTGAGATAATGACGTGAGCTGAAATCAAGAGTTGAACACTTCATTGACTGAGTCATCCAGGCACCCTATGAAATGTTTTCTGTTTTTGTTCTTTAATTGTCAATTATGTCAAGTTATTCAATAGTATTGTTCAAGTCTTCTACATATTTATTTAGTTTTCTTATTCTGTTAATTATTGAGAGAAAGAGCTAGAAATCTCCCACTGTAATTATGGATTTATCTATTTCTCTTTGTAATTCTATCAGTTTTTGTTTCATAGATTTTGAATCTGTTATTTGGTACCTGAATGTTTAGAATTGTCCTCTTGAATTGACCCCTTTATCATTTTGAAATGAACTTTTTCACTGGTCAATTCTTTACTCTGATATATACTTTCTCTGATATTTATAAAGTTATTCCTCCCTTGTTTTCGTGACTATTAGCCTGGAATATATATTGTACATCTTTTTTAATTTTAACTGATTTGTGTCCTTATATTCAAACTGTGTTTATTGTAGGCATCACATAGCTGGGTCATACAGTTGGCAATTTGATGATCTTTTATTTGAGTTGTTACATTTAATGTGATAATTGATATGGTTAGGTTTACATTTCTACTTAATGTGATAATTGATATAGTTGAGTTTAAATCTACCATCTTGCCATTTGTTTCTATTATCCTGTATGTCCTTTGTTCTTTTTCCTCTTTTGGACTAATGGAGCATATTTTTATTTCATTTCAACTCTGCTTTCTTATTAGTTATATTTTTGGTATATTTTTAGTGGTTAACTTAGGAGTTATAGTATATACCTTTAATCCAGTCTATCCTAAGTGATATCCTGTATCACTCCATGTACAGAAACTTACAGCAATATACTTCCATTTCCCTCCTCTTGGCCTTAAACTACCATTGTCGCACATTTTAAGTTTCTTTATATGTTATAAATCCAATAATGTTTTTATTTTTGCTTTCAATAGTCAAATGTTTATAATTTTTCATTATTTTATGTTTGTTCACATGTTTACTATTTCCACTGTTTTCATGCCTTTGTATAGATCCAGATATCCCACTAGTACCATTTTCTTCTGCCTGTAAGACTCTCTTACATTTCTTGTAATGCAGTCTGCTGTTGATATCTTTTAAGGTTTTGGTATTTCTGGAAAACTATTTATTTCACATGCAGTTTTGAAAGATATCTTCACTGGATATAGAATTCTATGTTGATAGTTTATTTTCTTTTAGTGCTTCACCATCTTCTGGCTTGCATTGTTGCCCAGGAGAACTTTGCTCTCATCCAATAAGAACTGTACTCACTCTTATCTTTGTTCCTCCATGTAAAAAAAAAAAAGATGATGTATTTTTATTCTCTGGTTGCTTTTAAGATTTCTCTTTAACACTGTTTTCATAGCAATTTGGTTATGATATATCATAGTTTAGGTTTATGTGTCTCATTTTGGGGTTTCTTGAGCTTCTTGGATCTGTTAATTTATAGTTTTCAAGAAATTTGGTTAAAGATTTGCCACTATTTCTTTGAATATTTTTTCTCCTTCTCCCTCTCTCTTTCTAGGAGTCCATTACACATTTTTGGCCAGTTGAAACTCACTGACTTGTTTTATCTTCCTCTAGACAAACACAAATTAGAAGTAGATGATTTCAATCTATTTATGGGCTAGAAAATAATGGAGGTGGTTTTCAAACATTATTAAGGCAAGCCATGCCTTTAATTCACCTCTACTCTTAGGATATATCACTCCAGGATCCCAAATAACCAGTTATTTAAACTTTATTTTTTTAATGCCCCTCCCCTCATACAATAAGACTGCTAAAAGCTCTGCTTGGCTATAGAGAAGCTCTCTGCATAGCATGTGAGTCATCTGCCCATCAAAACTTAAGAATCAGCACATGCCTGGAGTGCATTGCTGTCATAAAGTATCAGGCTCACTGATTTACACCTACCTTCTACTTGTGATTTTTATCTCAATCCTGACAGCCTTGGCATACTAACACTCTAATTTTTGTTTTCCTAGTCTTACAAAGTTGCCAAAAGTTCTACTGGCTTTTCTGCTTCTTAAAGACTGCCCTCTGCCCGTTTCTCAATTTCTTGCCTTGTACTTCCCAAAACAAATGTCTCAAGAGGAAAAGCAGCATACAAATACTGCGCTCACTTATTTTGGGATTGTGGCCTCCTAAGCCCTGACTGCCTCGCAAGATATCCAAAGCCTTCAAATGAATGTCTAAAAAATTATCTACTTTTCTATTTGTTCTTGATAAGTGCATGGTCTATTACAAGATAATCAATCCATCAGAGCTGGAAGAAGGTGTGCCAAAATAATTATTTTTTGAAGTACTTTTCACATTGGAGAGATCTATAATTATCTCTAAAATTTATGCTTCATTGTTTATTGCCCCCAAAGAACATATTTCTACTGTTCTGAAAAGTGAGAATGTATTTTTTCCTTTTACCTTTTGACTCTCTTCATCCATTTTCTCCTCCCCTCCTGCTCACACAACCCCTCTGGCAAACCACCAATTTGTTCTATCTGTGAACTTGGTTGTGTTTTTGGGTTTTAGGTTTTTTGGCTTTTTTTTTTTAAGATCCCACATATAAGAGACATCATACAGTATTTGTCTTTCTTTGACTGCCTTATTTCACTTTGCGTAACACCTTTGAAGTCCATTCATATTGATGCAAAATCTTGATTTTGTTCTTTCTTATGGCTGAATAATATTCATACACACATACATACATACATATGTACATACATACCACATCTTCTTTATCCATTCATCCATTTATAGAAACTCAGGTTGTTTCTTTATATTGGCTATTGTAAATAATGCTGCAATAAATATGGAGATGCAAATATCTATTTGAGTTAGTAGTGTTTTTTTGTTTGGGTAAATATCCAGAGGTTGAATTGCAGGATCATGTGGTAGTTCTATCTTTACGTTTTTGAGAAACTTCCATGCTATTTTCCATAGTGGCTGTACCAATTTACATTCCCATCAACAGTGTACAAGGGTTCCCTTTTTTCCACATCCTTGCCAACACTTGTTATCTCTTTTCTTTTTGATAACAGCCATTCTAACAGGTATGAAATACTATTTCATTGTGGTTTTGATTTGTATTTCTCTGATGATTAATGGTGTTCACCATATTTTCATGTACCTTTTGGCCTTCTTTGGAAAAATGTCTATTCTGATCATCTGCCCATTTTTCTATTGGAATGTTTGTGATTTTTTTATTTGCTATTTAATTGTATGAGTTCTTTATAGACTTTAGATATTAATTAGTCCCATATCAGATACATGCTTTGCAAATATTTTCTCTCATTCAGCAGTTTGCCTTTTTATTTTGTGTATGGTTGCCTTTGCTATGCAGAAGCTTTTTAGTTTGATGTAGTCTCACTTGCTTATTTTTGCCTGTGTTGCTTTCGCTTTAGGTGTCAGATTCAAAAAATTATCATCAAGACCTATGTCAAGGTACTTACTGCCTATGTTTCTTTCTAGGGAGTTTTATGGTTTCAGGTCTTATATTCAACTCTTTAATCCATTTTGGGTTTATCTTTGTTTATGTTATAAGATAGTCATTGAGTTTCATTCTTTTGTATGTGGCTCTTCAGTTTTCCCAACACCATTTATTGAAGAGAATGTTCCCTATTGTATATTCTTGGCTTTGTCTTAAAGTAATTGACCATATATGTGAAGAGTGTACTTCTGAGCTCTCCACACTGTTCCATTGATCTATAGGTCTGTTTTTATGCCAATATCATAATGTTTTAAAATTATAGTTATGTAATATATTTTGAAATCAGGGATCATGATGTTTCTAGCTTTGTTCTTTCTCAATATTGCTTTGGCTATTTGGGGTCTCTTGTGATGCCATACAAATTTTAGGATTATTCTATTTCTTTGAAAAATGACATTTGAATTTGATCAGGATTGCACGGAATCTCTAAGAATACTTTGGGTAGTATGGACATTTTAAAAAAATTAATAATTTCAATCCATGAACACGGACTGTCTTTCCATTTGTCTGTGTCTTTATTTATTTTTTTCATTAATGTCCTATAGTTTTCAACATACAGGTCTTTTACCTTCTTGGTTAAATTTATTCCTAGGCATTTTATTCTTTTTCATGTAATTGTAAATAGGATTGTTTCATTAATTTCTCTTTCTGTTATCTAATAGTTTGGCTTTAAATTCTGCAAATTTGTTGAATTTTTCTTACTGTTTTTTGATGGACTACTTAAGGTATTCTATATATAATATCATGCTTACTTTTGCTATACATTTACCTTTCTAGTGAACTGCATTCTGTACTATGGTTTCTTATTACTAATTAGCGTCCTTTCCTCTAAGCTCATAGAAGTCCCTTTAACATTTCCTTTAAACATCAGTTTAGTGGTGATGAAGTCTATTAGCTTTTGCTTGTCTGGGATATTCTTTATCTCTGCTTCAATTCTGGAATATTCTTGGTTGACAGTTTTTTTCTTTCATTTTTTTTCTTTCTTATATTCTCCATCTCTTTGTTGAAGTGCTTATCCATTCTTTTCACCAGTTCAGTAAGCATCTTTATGATGATTATTTTGAACTCTCTATCAGGTACATTTCTTATCTCCATTTCATTAAGCTTTTTTTCTAAGGTTTTATGTTATTCTTTCATTGGAAATCTACTCCTCTGTTTCTTCCTTTGTTTGATTCTCTGTATTGGCTTCTGTGTGAGATAAATGCCTTTCCCAGTCTTGAAGGAGTGCCCTTATGTAAGAGATGATCCTTGTCACTCAGCCCTGCCTCTGCTCTTTGTTGTCTCTCAAACCTTTGTGCTTGTCCAAGCAACCTATTATGTTTTTAATAGTTCCCAGTAGTTGAAGATGTGCCAAGACCTGTCACTGTTCCTAAGGGGAGAATCTCAGCTCACTATATATTCAGGGAATGTCAGCAGCATCACAACTGCTTTTAGGATCCAAACTGTTCAACAGAAACTTAGAGTTTCTCTAAGTCTACGAGCTCATTAAAGAAGCTATTATAATGAAACCTTTATTATTATCTCTGTCTCTATCCATGTCTATACACACACACACACACACACACACACACACACACACACACACATTCAGTATCTAAAGCCTCCAGTCACAATGCTGTATTAGGAACTGGAAATCTCTGGCATAGAACAAAAGGCTTCCATTGACTACATACACAAAAAAAGCTCATTGGAAATTTTATTTAAAATAGTAAGTAGGTAAATTTCTCCTTTTTTGGCAAATTAATGCATTACACTTTTAAATCATTCTGTTTTCAAGTTAAAAATTTAAATTTATAAGTTATGTAAAATGCTTATTTTATGAAGTCACTCATGCTTTAATTCATGTCCTTCATCCTTTAACTCATTTTATAATTTTGAAATGGCAAGTGGAGCTTATGTTACCACAAACATTTCCTTTAATCTGAAAAATGTGATTTCTGAAAAGCCACTCAACACAAATAAGCTCTAAGTAAAGCTTCCTTTTCTAAATCAGTTTAAATTACTTATATTTTAGATAGTGAGGCAGTGCTAGAGCCCTACAAAAAATGAGTGAAGAAACACTGAGTTTTGTCAATTATATGTTTTATTTTTTGTTTGAAGGGAAGAATATATATATATATATATATAAACCACTAAAACCAAAAGACAAAAAGAGAAAAGATTTATTATATATATATATAGATATATATATATATATATATATAAAAAAGAGAAAAGATTTATTATATATATATATAATATATATATTATATATTATATATATATATAATAAATCTTTTCTCTTTTTGTCTTTTGGTTTTAGTGGTTTAGTGGTTCTTGGGACTCCCTATTATTTAAAGGGAATTTGTGTAAAGGCACTGATTTCGTGTTTGTGAATTTGTGTAAAGGCACTATGAATTTACCATTAAAATTTGAGGTTTTATGGTTATGGCATAAAGCTAATAAAACAATCCAAATATTGTAGCAATGTTTAATCAAAGGTAACTATCTTAAACTGATTTAATTCAAAATGTCTGGCCCTATTTTAACTTAATGGCTCTATGTCTAAGCAATAATTTAATTTTAGGCTTTTTGTTTATTCCAAGTAAAGCCAAACAATATGTACATTTGTTAGGAATAGTCTTTGGGCAACACCTGAGTTGATGTATCCCATTACAAATGATTTGGGGAACTTCTTTTGAGTACTCTATCTAAACTGTCTCTTCTTATGATTTGTGTAAATAAAAGGGAAAAATTAACTATATATCCTTTGTTATCCTTTGTTTGTCAAAATCAACTGTTGAATGTTAAATATTTTCCACATCTATACATTTTGGATTTATTGAAATGTTTCAGAAGTGGGGCCTCTTCCAAATTCTTAGAGAATTTGAACCATAAAAGGCTTAAAAATATTTTTCAATCCCATAGGCAGTAATCTGATATGCAGGAATTTTTTTTAAATAAATGGTGTACAGGCTTTCAAAATTAGAACTTCATGTGTGATCCATCACAGACAACATTATTTCAGTACATATAATGTGCCAGGCACTTGAGATACAAAGGAGGAATAGAAAAGGAAATAAAATTTATGGAGTATTCCATATTTTCCAGATCTCATAACTGTTATATAATTTATTTTTTATAGCACTTCTATGAGTATACAAAGTGTTATCTCAATTTCAAAGATGAGGAAACAACAGCTCAGTAAGATTAAATAATTTGCTCATGATTATAAAGGCAGCAGATGGAGATGGAATTTAAACACACAGAAGGATGGAAAGAAAGGTAAATCATAAGCTGACCACTTCCATTTCATTATCAGAATAAGACATACACTCATTCATTCAATTGCTCACACAGTTGGCCTCTGATATGTGTTGATACTGGGGATCCTAAACTCAAGGGGTTTGCAGTATGGTATGTTGTACTAGATTGCAAGTGCTATGAGAGAGAAATGCCCAAGGTGCTGGAGTTCAGAAGATGGCAAACTTAATTAGCTTGTGAGTTGAGTTGCTGTCCTCTTTTTTTTATCCTCACAACTATGAGAGGCATATATTATTCTTCTCATTTTGTGGATGAAGAAATTGAGCTTCATAGAGATTAAGAGAATTGTAAATGATAGCCCAAATAGTAAGTGGCTGACTTTTGGACAAAGCTCATATGTTAGCTTGTGTTTTCACTTTGAGCCAAACTTGAAATAGGACTCAGTAATTTTTTGTATTGGTTATCCAGAGTACATTCATTAAGGCATTAGTGACCAGTGTAGATTCTACTGGAGATATTTTTAAAAGAGGATTTCATTGCAGCGCTCTTTTCTAACTGATATTATTAAAAATTCATTTAATGGTTAAAAAAGTATAAATGTGTCATAGGAAAGGCAAATGTGATCCACATCCCAAACACAGTTCTCAGCCTCACTCTCCAGCTCAGAGTTAGCCCACAGAGAACAGTCACCACAGTGACTATCATCACCAGTCATCACCAGTGATGGTACTGATTCCCTCACCAATATATTTCTTAATGCCTTAATGCCAACAATCCAAAGGACACACTCAGGAGTAATGGTTAGAAAGTGGTTAAATAGATTATACATCATTTCCTCCTCCTGAACCATCTGAATCCTTTCTTTGCATTATAGGAGGGAAATTCTGACACATCGTTCTAATTGACTGTAGGCCACCATTGAGTTCAGCCTTATAGTTAGCCAGTCTAGCAGACTAATAAAGCCACTTCTGGGTACTCAAGCCACATTGTCAAGCCCTGAATCCTGAGTAAGTGCACCTACATCAATACATTCATCTTCCTCAAGTTCTATTGTCTCATCTTTTGCTTTATCTTCTTTGTCTAATATCATGTTCCTCAGTATTGCATCCTCGCTTCCCTCTACTCTTGCCCAATAAGTTATCTGGACACCACATACGTATCTGATCAACCCAGTTCAGAATTCCACGAAGGCTAGTTTCTGAGGCCATTCCTATTATCAATTACTCTATAGTCAGGTTCTTTAAGAAAATAGGTCACTAGCCCTGGGTAATTGATGATGGCTTAAGAAAGGGGCTATTTGCAAAGATGCCAGCTGGTTTGGGAAGAAGTTACAAGGATGGTTCAGCACCCTATCCATTCTTGTCCCTGCACCTAATGAGGGAAGAGGTTGGAGCAGTTTCCAGAATTTAGACAGAATGGCTGCACAGATAGGATAGGAATCCTATCGTTCTGTGGAGGACATACCCAACATGCATTGACCCAATAGAGAGGGAGCTGGAGGAAAGCCAGTTCAGCCTCTCCCCTCCCATTCATGCCCCTCCACTGTCCCAGCCAGAAGTCAAACCATAAAGGAGTCTACTGATAATTTCCAGAAATGTTGGCCTTCTAAGGCACAAGTAGGATAGAAAAGGGTAGAATGGATCTTAGGGGGCAAACAAAAGCTATACAAATAATTAGGCCAAATATTTAATGTAGCATTGTCTACGGTATTACAAATGTATTTAGGAAACAGCTATCTATGTTCAATTATAATTGCTTTTACCTAGATAGCTAATTACATTGAATAGGTGACTGCATTCATTTGTGAAAATGGAGCAATTAAATATTCAGAATTTCAGTCAAAGAGTTTATCTTAAGGTACATTTTAAGTTTTAAAAAAATTATATTTGTATCAGAGTTATGCTTATGTGCATTTAATTATCACATGATTCCAAACATTCATTACTTGACAAAGAATAATAAAGTATTTTCCTTTCTCTTTTCTCAGTTTTGGCAGTAATTTAATATGTAGTAACAGTGACCATTTTCAGAAACCATGTGTAAGCAGAGTATATATATTTGGTTAGCAGTATTTATTGTAAAAAAAATAACATGGGGTTTTGTGTAGAAAGCATAAAGAAATTTAAAAAAAAAGTAAAAGTAATTAATAACTTAAAATTTTTATAATAACATTTATATCATCTTATTTTTTTAGACTACATATTTGGAAGGTCATAAAATTAAACTATGTTCTATTTGTGTTTTAATTATTGAAACTTCTGTGGGTAACCAATATCATGGCATGCTACTTAGCTTAAAAGTGGTCTAAATAATGTCTTGCAGAGTTGTCTTTGGTGCCTGTAGAGATGAAATCAAAGTCTCCACAGAGGAATTCTGGGACAGCAGTAAGCATGTGGACAATATTCCTCAGGTTTATCTTAAAATGTGGTTACATTGGGGCCTACCTCCTATGGTGAATATTACATATGTTGATACCTAAAGTGCTTAGATAGTTCCTGGCATATTGTAAATGCTCAAATAATTTAGCTCCCCTTCCCCCTAAACTCTTGCCTAGTTACCTCTTATTATCCTAGATCTCCACCCAAAGATAATTAGCTCAGAGCTTTCTGTGATTCACTATTCCTCAGATTAGAGAAAGCTTTCTAATACAGGTCTTTACCGTAATCTGTATTTTTCCTGTACAGTACTTGGCTTGTAATTACATGCTTGTGGGTTGATTAAATCACTGTCCATTTCTCTTGCCTATTTAGCATTATGAGTAACTGTGTTTTGCTAACCCATGTCACAAAATGATAGCAGAAAAAATATTTGTAAACAAACTGACTTGGAGAACTGAGTGCAACATCCCAATTGTTTAATAATGGTCTTACAAAAGGTGGCAATAGACACCAATCTGAAAATTACTGACAAGACCTAAAATTGGAAATACATTTATAAGACAGTGATCTTGACAGTGATCTTCCTCAGGATAAAGTGCTTGTTGAGCATTGCCCATGTGTAACTTAAATGCATACCTAACCTTGGTTCCTGAAGCCAAAGAGTGCACTGAGTCCAATATCTGCTTGGCACAGGTACCAGGTGAAGTTGTCCAGTTACCAGTAGTAAGCCTTGCTTACAAAAGGCTTAGCTTCAAACACTTAAAATGCTTCTCTCTATAACTCCAGTCTGAACTAATAAAAAAATACTATTTTTCAAATGAATGATTTTTGTTTTCATTAGGCAGAAGAAGTTGAAATTGGTTATACTATGAAGAGATATTTATTAAGCACCTATTATGAACAATCCAGATTGCTATATAAGCCTTTCATGGTGGAGAATTTGGTTGTTTTTACTACAATTACAGCAGGCTTCCTCAGAGTGAAGAGCCATCAGAACAGGCTGAGTGGGCTGTGTAACAGCAGCTTGACACAAGGGAGGAGAAAAATGAAAGAAGATGAAAAAATGATCATTGGAGGGGGACTGAAACATGAGGTAAGAGAGGGAGATATCAGCAATTGCTGTAGATGGAAAATATACGACTTATCTATTGCTATGTAAATTATCCCAAATTGGCAGCTAAAAACCACAAACATTTAGAATCAACCATTCTCTGGGTCAGGATCTGGGGCTGCCTAGGCTGGGTAGTTCTGGCTCAGGGGTTATCACCAGTCAGGCTGTTGGTCAAGGCTGTAATCATTTCACCTTAACCATTTCACCTTGGGGAGAATCCTCTTCCTACATTATTCATGTGGCTGTTGACAGGCTTCAGGTCCTTGCCAAGTTAACCTCTCCAGAAGCTTCCTGAGCATCCTTATGAAACAGCAGTTAAGTTTGCTTACTTCAGTGCAAATGATTCATGAGACAGATAGCAAGAGAGTGAAAGCAAGCCTCGTGGTAATCACCAGATGGAAGCCATTGTTTTTTATAGCCTTATTTTATTTTATTTTATTTTATTTTATTTTATTTTATTTTATTTTATTTTAATTGTTTTATTATGAAATTTATTGTCAAATTGGTTTCTGTACAACACCCAGTGCTCATCCCAACAGGTGCCCTCCTCAATGCCCATCACCCACCCTCCCTTCCCTCCCACTCCCCATCAACTCTCAGTTTATTCTCAGTTTTTAAGAGTCTCTTATGCTTTGGCTCTCTCTCCCACTCTAACCTCTTTTTTTTCTTTTCCTTTTTTCCTTCCCCTCCCCCACAGTCTTCTGTTAAATTTCTCAGGATCCACATAAGAGTGAAAACATATGGTAGCTCTCTTTCTCTGTATGACTTATCTCACTTAGCATAACACTCTCCAGTTCCATCCACATCCACGTTGCTACAAAAGGCCATATTTCATTCTTTCTCATTGCCAAGTAGTATTCCATTGTGTATATAAACCACAATTTCTTTATCCATTCATCAGTTGATGGACATTTAGGCTCTTTCCATAGTTTGTATAGCCTAATTTTAGAAGTGACATCCCATCAGTTCTGCCATATTCTATTCTCTAAAAAAGAGTCATTAAATGCATCCTGCATTCAAGGAAAGGGAAATTAAGGTCCACCTCCCGAATGGAGAAGTGTTAAGGAACTTGTGCACATATATTTAAGAGTGATAGAGGAAACATGAAGGGAGAGGGAAATATCCAGATCTCTGTGTGGTACCTTATGCCTAATGTCTGTGCTGACTTTTTAATGAAAGCTTACAATACAAAGTAAGATTAACTATTTCCCTCCAGTTCCTAGGAATCAACTGCGGGTGTGTGTGTGTGTGTGTGTGTGTGTGTGTGTGTGCGCGTATGTTTCAAAACGCAGGGCAAGACTGAAGGGAACCCTCCTATAGTCAGATAACACACAAATTAACACTGTAAGGCACAACGTTTTAATGTCAAATCCCAACAGTGGTCAGTAGGAAGGGAGGATTCAGCATGGTTTATGGAAGTCAGGAATTGCTTCATAGAAGACACACAAGTTGCTTCAAATTGTAAATATTAATATGTGATATATGTTAATATATTTTGCTTTTTATGAAGAAAAGATAATTCAACTTAGATTTTTGCTGTTTAAACGGAGCAAAAATATCTGTGTTCGTTTGTTAGTTGTGTGTGTCTTTTCCCGTCTAAAATTTTGTATCTCTTTAGTTAAAAGGCCCTAATTCTTTAAATTACTGAGTGCTTGGGGCGCCTGGGTGGCGCAGTCGGTTAAGCGTCCGACTTCAGCCAGGTCACGATCTCACGGTCCGTGAGTTTGAGCCCCGCGTCAGGCTCTGGGCTGATGGCTCAGAGCCTGGAGCCTGTTTCCGATTCTGTGTCTCCCTCTCTCTCTGCCCCTCCCCCGTTCATGCTCTGTCTCTCTCTGTCCCAAAAATAAATAAACGTTGAAAAAAAAATTAAAAAAAAATTACTGAGTGCTGAATAAGGACTGAAAAACATTCTCTGAATAATGGATAGTTGCACCTATTTGGTTCTTCTTGAGAGAGAGAGAGAGAAAGAGAGAGAGAGAAAGACAGAGAGAGAGAGAGAGAGAGAGAGAGAGAGAGAGAGAGTCTCCACCCATAACCATTGGCATGATTCTGTGTGTACCAGCAGGCATGCAAATCGTGAAATAAGGGAAAGTAGGTTGCTGTTCCCATCTAAATTCTTATTAGTCCAAAAGCCATGCTCTGGGAGCTATGAAACTCTATATTCATCAGTTAAACTTGCCACGTTTGCTATGGTCATTAGTGCTTCAAGAAAACAAAAGAAATAAGCAATTAAAAAACACCCAACTAACCAACAAACAAACAAAACTTTACCTCACCTACCCTTATATTATTTCCTTGATCTAGCATAGAGCTAGTTTGCCACAGAAAACTTTGGGGTTTTTATCCTCTTTACTCCTATAGTGTCAATGGTGCTGATGCAGCTGCATAATTTGCATAGAAAGTTGCTTGATTCTGTAGTCAGAATACCAATAAGGTGGCCTCTTTCTAAGCATGTTTATTCTCTCTTGATTGACTCTTCACTTGCATGCTTTTTTGCACAATGCACACTTACTTGCATATTCTCAGCCATCTGTCAAACACTTACCAAGATTTAAGTCTGGCCTCGTAATCAAACTTGAATGCTATGGAAACATTGGTAAATGTATGGCCCAATAGTATAGAGCTGTGACCAAAATCTTCTTCTTAAAGAAAGTAATCAATAAAAAATGTTACTCTACATACAATCTTGGTTGATTTCGTTTGATTACAGAAATTTATAACATTTAAGCCTACATTTACCAAGATAGAGCTAGCTATACATATATAGCAAATGACTTCCTAAACAACTGTAATTTTCTATCTACACCAACTGTAGCAGTCCAACGTAATTTTGAGGCTGTAGAAAAGAATCTACTTTGTCATTTTATTAGTTATGCTGCTTAGAGTAAGACCAGCTCATCATAAATTTTGGACTTTTCTAACAAGAACAACATTTAGAAATATACTCAAGGCAAGAATAAGACAAAATAGCTTAAATAGGAATTATACTAGAAAATCCTAGAAAAATCTAGGATAGATGGCCACACACTTATAGATAACTGGCTCAATCACCCATCTAATGCTTTAAACAATTAAAAAAAATCTTTCCACAAAAATCATGCAGCTGAATCAGAATATACTCAATGAAGACATAATTTATTACCTCTCAATTTATTCAATAAAATTTAATATTTGCTTTTTGTTTGCAAGGACCTGTGCTAAGAATCACTAGTATCAAAGTGTGGAAGCATAAGCTCCTGCCTTTGCACATCTTATCCTTTCCATTTCTGGATAATCTATCATTTCAAAAGTGATTGCATATACCTAAGTCAAAATCTTCCCCCAAAATAGCCAGTTACTGGTCTTTGGTGTACCATCTGGGAGTTACACAGACAAGACAAATCTCTTTTTTATCTTGCCAGAACTTTAGATCTGGAGACAGTTATTATATCTTCTCTGAACTTTTTCTTCTTCAGAATCAGTCCTCTGGTCCTGGAAAATCCAGGTTATTTTTCTCTGAACACAGTGTGATTTGAATATGCTCCTTTTCAAATGTGGGCTGCTGAACATTATATAATCTATTTTAGACATGTCTGGACATCTTAGAAAAGAACGAAAAGATCACTTTTTCTTTAAACCAGGAGCTTGGGTTATTAATGGATTCTGCTGAGTATGTAATCACAGTACAGAGACATATTGATTTTTCTTAGACTCTGTTCATCCTGCCACTTCTTACTATCTACTGGCCAGATAGTATCTTAACAGAGTAAATCCCTGTAGCTAGAGTCCTTGTTTTCTAGGTCTTGCTGTGATCACTGTGGACATTTTGGTGATTTATATAACTCATGAATAATAAGATGCTCATCCTTGAGTAATAATTAAATTTTCATTTGCAATAGAACCTTTTGCTTTAGAGAAAAAGAACACTGCCTAATCACATAAACATGAAATGCAGCTCTTCAAAATAAAACAGACATTTTCATAATGTTATGCAATCTTTTAAAGTTAAATAAGAAAGAAAAGAGAAATAATGCTGAATAAGGAAAATAAAAAGAAATAAGATAAAAGATAGTTTAAGTCTTTACTCTGAAAAAAAAGCTATATGCTATAAATACATGATAATTGCAAAAAAAAATCAGGACATACAGACAAGTGTAAAGGGAAAGCAGAGATTACCTGGTACATTATGAACATCAAATGACTATAGCTAACAATTTGGTGTATGTCCTTCAGAGCCTATTCTCTATGTGTAGACAGATGATGATAGATAGATAGATAGATACATAGATAGATAGATAGATACATAGATAGATAGATACATAGATAGATAGATAGATATGGATATAAAGTTTTAAACTGCAACCACAATAAACACATTTAGGAGTCTGTTTTTTTCACTTTAAATAGTATGAATAATTTTCCATCATAAGCACAATGCTATATGAGTACTTTGTTTTTTAGAAACAAGATTCTTTTTTAAAGTTTATTTATTTATTTTGAGAGAGAGAGAGAGAGAGAGAGAGAGAGAGAGAGAGAGAATCCCAAGCAGGCTCTGCACTACCTGCACAGAGTCTGATGATGCAGGGATCAATCTGTGAGATCACTGAGCCAAAACCAAGAGTCAGAGGCTTAATGGGCTGAGCCACCCAAGTGCCCCATTATATGAGTACTCTTAATAAAATGACAGAATTATATTAGAGGTACCACAAATTTTTAAAAACTTCTTTCTAATGATAGACATTTAGGTATTTCACAGTTTGGGTTCTATTTTTTTTCCCACTGTCAACAAATATATGCAGCCATAGTTCTTTCTGCTCATTGTCTGATTACCTCCTTAGGATAGATTCAAAGTACAATTATTGGCTCAAAAGGTGAACACATTTCAAAATTTGATATATCTTGCCAAACTGCTCTCGAAAAGTTTACCAATTTACACTCTTCCCATCAGTATATGAGAGTGTCAGTTCACCACCCTCTGACAACACAATGTGTTATCATTGTGATTTTTGAGAATCTGATAATTTTAGTTCAATTTGCATTTCTTTGAGTACTAGTGTGAATGTCTTCATATAAATTTATTGGCTTTTTACATATTTCTCTTCTAAAAACGCTTTGTGAGTTTTCCCATTAGCATGGTCACCTTTTTCTCATTGATTTATAAGAAATTACATAGAATATTAACACTAGTTTTGACTTTCTGTCATTTGTACTGCAAATTTTTTTTTAGAATTTGTTTGATTTTTGTTTGTAGTGTTCCCCTCCCCTAAAATAGAAGTTATAAATTTTGATATTGTCGATATATTAGTGGCTGTGGTGTCTTAGAGTCTCAATTTATAATGACCATTCCCATTATACAATAAACATTCCCAAGGTGGTGCATATAAAGCAGATTCTTCATAATTAAAAATGACTAATGTAAGCATATTTCTTCTATATCAGGTTTTAATTTCCTAGTAATGGGTTTAATGACTGAGATTTAAAAAGGTTGATTCAGATTTTTTACTTCACACACCAAAATAACATTTTCCAAATAATGTTTTGGATTTAGTTAATGAAGTAAGATTTTTCTTCTTTCACATTAACTGATTCGGTAAACAATTATCAAACACTGGAGAAAAACAATAGAAAAAATAATGCCAGTTACCCTGATCTCACAGAACTATGTAATTAGTTCCCAAGATGTAGCTCTATATTTAGAAGGCATTTAATACTGATGAAATAAAACGTAAAAAGTAATGTCACAGAAAGTATTCTTCCTTCCCTCCCTTCCTTTCCGTCCAGTCTACCCTCCCCCCTCCCTTTCTCTTTTCTTCCTTTCTTTTTCTTTGATCCCTTGAGAGAAGTGTCCCTCAGGCAGAGCTGTAAGGGAATAATAGGTTTGGATTGGCAGAAAAGAGGTTGGGGAGCATTTCAGGCAGTAGGAAGAGCTTACTTCAAGGCAGCAGTAAGTAGGAAACCTGCAATTATGAAAAGGCCAATCAGAGAACTGGTCACAGAGGAGCTGGGATTAATGCCAGTGGGCAAACTGATGAAGAGACTTGAGTGACAGGTTCAAGAGTTTAGGTGCCATGTGATCTGTGATGGAAACCATCTTTAAATTATGCTCTGCCATTTATCAATTATTTTACTGGAGACAGATCCCTGAATTTCTCTTAAAAGATTTATATTTAGGGAGGGATGATTATTTTTCTGTGCTTTGGAGAAAAAGGACTAGAGTGAAGTTTGATAAATTGTATACCCAAGCATCAACCATTTTCTTTAAATGATAGATTCTAAAGTCAGTCACACATGCCAGGTAGAGCAGATAGAGTTATTTTAACACAACGATTTCTGATTGATTTTCTTTAGCAACACCCAATGTGAGTAGGTCAAACTACAAATTATGTCCTGTATGATTTTCCCTTCCAGCAGTTTGCTAATAGGATCATCCAACAAGAAAAAAAAAAGCCTTTCTCAAGATTAAAAATATCATCTGGATAAATTTAGATTATTTTGATAGGTACATCTCAAGGGTAAACTGAATAGAAAAAAGATATCTTTATAGCTATGCTTCAGCTGCCTTTCTCCTTTTCAAAATATGATCAGACATGCAATGTTGTTTTTGCTGCCTTTTTTTCCCTTAAAGAGGTAAGTGTTTACATAAGTCTCATATTTTGTTTATTCAGGACACCGTAACTTTGGAGTTTAAAAAAATAAAATTTATGTTCCTATCTGGTTATTGCCACCACTCCCCACACAAAGCTAACAGTTTTTAAGTATAGTGTCATTAACACCCATAATCTGTGTGGGTTTTGAAATAAGGAAGAAAAAAGTGTTTTCTTTATTTTGTTTTTCTTTAGGAATAAGTGCTCAGAACATGAAATTATATACAACTGACATTCACTGATTTTAGGGAGGTCTGAATTTTCTACAGTTGCTGACGTTAAGTTGTATTATTTTGGGTTATGAAACGCTGCCAAAACATGGCTCCAGGCAAGGTAACCACTTAGGTATATTTATCATTCTCTTTAAATATCTTTCTAAGTATACCATATTTATAATACTATGATTCTGCTGGAGTACCCCTTGTGCAAACAGGGCCTCCACCAGCAGCTGCACTGTCGGCACAATGCACAACCCCACTGATCACACAGACTAGAGTGTGAATGGTGCCTCCTGGAGTAGTGCAAAGGGGGCTTGTGTGAAGATGTCTGCATGATAAAGCAAAATCCTGAAACATATTAAGTATGCTGGCTTAAACGGCAAAAAAATCAAACTATATCTCTCTATTATATTTTGTAAATTAGGGAACTATCAAAGCAGTCTTATGAGGTTTTTATATTCAAACACAAATATGTTCATGTGGGGGATATATATATATATATATATATATATATATATATATAACCTTTGAAAGTACAAATGATCCAAGATTTGATGTGTTGTCACTTTGGTAAAATTAAAATGAATAAATATTTTTAAAATGTACTATGTATACATAATTCATGATATCAATTTTATTTTCTTAGGAAAAATTTGGGATGCTATAGCACAACGCCAGATTTTTACTCTATAAATGACTTTTCAGCTAAACCTAGTTTATACTTAAAATGTGGCAGCAACACACTTGCAAAGTATTTAATTTTATGGATTGAGAGTTCACCTATTTTTTCTATTCAGTCTTTTAGTTTGTCAACACCCAGATGATCTCTCTCTGTCAATTTATTAGTATGGGAACATGTTTATATATGCCTGCACTTAATTTACAAAATGTGCCCAATACTTCTTGGGAATGTTCTAGGGAGCTCTACCTCCTTATTAGTATTTGGTGCTGTCAGTGCTCCAGCTGGCCATTCTAATAGGTGTGTAGTGCTATCCTATTGTTTTAATTTGCATTTCCCTGATGAAATATGATGTGGAACATCTTTTCATATGCTTATTTGCCATCTGTATATCTTCTTGGGAGTGGTGTGTGTTAAGGTGTTTGGACCATTTTATAATCAGACTGTCGTCTTACTGTTGAGTTCTAAGAGTTCTTTGTATATTCTGGATCAAGTGTATTTCTTGCAAATATTTAATCCCAGCCTGTGGCTTATCTTTACATTCTCATGATATTGACTTTCCCAGAACAGAAATTTTTGATTTTAATGAGGTCCAGCTAATCAACTGTTTCTTTCATGAACTGTGCCTTAATGTTGTATCTTAAAGTCATTGCCATACCCAAGATCATCTAGGTTTTTCCCTGTCATGATCTAGGAGTTTTATAGTTTTGTGTTTTACATTTAGATCTATGGTCCACTTCAAGCTAATTTTTTATGCAGTGTAAGTTTTGTGTCTAGATTCGTTTCTTGTTCCAGCACCATTTGTTAAAAATGCTACTTTGTTCCATTGCATTACTTTTCTCCTTTGTCAAAGATCAATTGAGTATATTTAAAAGGGTCTATTTCTGGATTCTCTATTCTGTTCTATTAATCTATTTGCCCATTCTTTACCATTGTCACACTGTCTTGATTACTTTAGCTTTATAGTAAGTCTTGAAGTTGGATAGTGTCAGTTCTCCAACTTTCTTCTTCTTCTTCAACATTGTATTGGCTATTCTGAGCCTTTTGCATCTCCATATAAACTTTAAAATGAGTTGTTTGATATTCATAAAATAACTTTTTGAGACTTTTATTGTGATTGCATTTAATCTATACGTCAAATTGGGAAGGACAGGCATCATAACAGTAATGAGTCTTCCTATCCATGATCATAGACCATCCTTCTCCATTTATTTAGTTCTTTATTTCATTTATCAGAGTTTTGCAGTTCCACTCATATAGACCTTGTACTTAGTTTTTCTAAATTTATACCTAAGTATTTTATTTTTTTGGACCTAATGTAAATGGTAAAGTGGCAAAAAGAACTACTGAAGATAGGCCTTTAGTAATGTGGTGGTGAGGTATGAGGTTAGAGAACATGTTCTATGGTTCTATGATTACATCGAACATGTTCTATAGTTCTATGATTACATCTCAGTCTTTTAGGAAGCCTGTGCCTCTGGACTGCAAATTTCACAAGAGTTTTTGCTTTTTTCTCCCTCCTTAGATGGGACAGAATGGCTAGAGTGGGTTGAAGTTGGGTGTTTGCATTTGCCCGGGTTGGTCAGACTATGATAACACGTCAGCAGGTTAGACTCTGGTTAACCCCATTCCCTTAAGTACAGGACTTGTTAAGAATAAATAAGTGATCTGGCATATTTTGATATGGTTCTTTTTCCTCTCACCCTACCAGAAGCACAATGGGAAGGATTAATATTTACTATGGACTTCTGATCAGGCTCTGTGAGGTAAATCTCACAATAGAGTGGGGCCCCTCAGGACTGGGTCCATTTGGAGTTTTTAACTCTCAGAGTTATTGGCACTGAGCCTCCACTGAGTAGTTCATCAATTATAGTTCAGGTTTTCCTAACTTGGCACTGGGTCCTGTGGCAGTTTCCACTCATAAGTCTGTTACAATAAGCCACAATGGTCTGTATTTGCCTATCTCTCTAATCTTGGGGGTAACCATTTGCTCTGTGTCTTTCCCTCTCATATGGATCCAAGAGTTGTTGACTTTCAGTCTGTTCAGTTTTTTACTTGTCATTAGGATAGAGTGGAGAATTCAAACTCCTTACATGCAGATGTGGAAACCAGTACTCCCACCTATGGTTTTTAGAAATTTTACTATGGAATGTTTAGATGTGGACATTTGTATTTGGAGTTCACAGTGAATCAAATCTAAAGTGGTTTAAAGTTTGTTATTTCCAGAAAATGAACTCTTTGAATGTTGTGTCTATCTCCTCATTCTGGAATTGACTTGTTTATCTCTATGTCAGATCTTTTTCACTCTATCAATATTCTTCTACACCTTTTACTGTGTTTATCATGATAGCTTTTGCATACCCATGCTTCATCTTAGTATTTTATTTTGACTTATCTTCCAATTTACCAATTTTCTCTTCATTCATGACTAACCTGTTGTTAAACACATCTATTTGGTTATTAATTTCAATTATTATATCTTCTAATTCCAGAATTTCCATTTAGTTTTCTTAAAAATTTTTTTTTAAACTTGTATTTATTATTGAGAGACAGAGAGATACAGAGAGAGACAGAGCATGAGCATGAGGGGCAGACAGGGAGACACAGAATCCAAAGCAGGCTTGAGGCTCTGAGCTGTCAGCACAGAGCCCGATTGGGGGGGGGGGGGCGGGGAGGGGGCGTCGGGCTCGAACTCACAAACCTGATCATGACTTGAGCGGAAGTCGGATGCTTAACTGACTGAGCCACCCAGGTGCCCCCATTTAGTATTCTTAATATTTTCTAATATTCTGCTGAAATTCACTGTCTTGTATTTTATTTTCCAGAATATTTCTTATTTCTTAAGCGTAATTACTTTAAAGTATATGGCTAATAACTCCATTATCTGAAACACTTATGGGTCTGTTTCTATTTCTGTGTGCCTCATACTTTTACTGAGTGATAGACGCTGGTTACAAAAACAGTTGGTATTATTTGAAGTGTAGCATGAGTTTGTTTTACTTACAGATGAGGTTAACAGCACTATACATGGATAATCTTAAATTTACCAAAAACTGAGATAACTTGAAGCTAAGGTTCAGTTTATGTGAAGGTTGATTTTTTTAAAGTATGGTCCTTTGGAGTCCCAACATGCAACTTGTGGGATTTGCTATATTTCCCTTCTCCTCCAGTTTTTGTTCTAACACCAAACCATTTCAGGCTCACTTGTTGAGCTCCAATTGTTTTGAGTTTTGCTAGCTCCAATACCTTCAAACATTTTAAGTCTTAAAAAAAAAACTTGTCCAGCTTTTCTAGTTGTTCTCAGTGGAAGTATTGGGGCAAATTATAATTTGTCATTATAGGATATGTCTATTGTTATAGGAAATAGATTTGTTAATAGGTTAGACTCATTTTCCAGTTTGGGGTGAGGTAGAAATCTAGCTTTTTAAATGAAACACATAGCCAATTATCCTGACTGGTTTTAAATGCCACCTTTCTAAATACTTGTATATGTTGTTTACTAGAAATACACATATGCATGGGTTTAATGATAAATTTCACATTGAAGGAAAACTAAACTATCATATATAAACTATATAATCAACCAAATGCTAATGGTGATGATGATGATAATGAAGGAGGAGGTGAAGGATGGGGAGGAGCAGAAGAAAAAGAAGGAAGAAAGGACAAGAAGGAAAAGGAGGAAAAGGAGAAGGCATTGCCATATCATATTCTAAAACAGTCTATAAAGTTTTGGTAGTTAAAATAATATGGTATTAAGACAGGGACTGACAAACAGAACAATGAGAACACTGGTCAAAGATGAGACAACTTGAGGATTAATAAGAATAGTAATTAAAATGGATCAAAATGCAAATAAAAATGTGTGCTATTAAGTCAAAGTCTATATTAGTTTCCTATTCCTGCTATAGCAAATTACCACAAACTTGATGGCTTAAAACAATGTAGATTTATTTATTTTACAGTTATGGATATGAGAAGTTCTCAACTTAGCATATTGACAGGGCTGCATTCATTCTAGAGGCTCTAGAGGAGAATGTTTCCTTGCCTTATCCATCCCCTAGAGGCCACCTTAATTCCTTGGTTCCTGGTCTTTTCTTCCATTTTTAAGGCCATCAGTAGCACCTTTAAACTTCTCTCCTTTGTCTCTGATTCTGACTTCCCTTTTTCCCTTTCTCTCTTATAAGAAAGTTTATGATTACACTGAGCCCACTTAGATAATCCAGGATAATCTCCCCCTCTCAAATCCTTTAATTTAGTCAATCTGCAATGTCCCTTTTGCCATGTAAGGTTATAAATTCAGAGGTCCTGAATTTATTGAATTAGCATGCAAGCATCTTGAGGTGGTGGGGGCATCAGTCAGTCTACCACAAGTACTTTTGGAGGATATTAAAAATCCAACTTGGGGCGCCTGGGTGGTGCAGTCGGTTAAGCGTCCGACTTCAGCCAGGTCACGATCTTGCGGTCCGTGAGTTCGAGCCCCGCATCAGGCTCTGGGCTGATGGCTCGGAGCCTGGAGCCTGTTTCCGATTCTGTGTCTCCCTGTCTCTCTGCCCCTCCCCCATTCATGCTCTGTCTCTCTCTGTCCCAAAAATAAAAAACATTGAAAAAAATTAAAAATCCAACTTATTATTCTGAAAACTATTAAAGAAAGGAGAAGAATCTAGCACTCATCCTGTCTTTTCTATATGAACTGTATCTCAGTTGAATCAAATAATTGAAGAGTGGAAGTTTCTATTCATAGAAATATCCAGCCCATAAATGAAAAAAAGCATGATGACATAGAATATCACCATTTTTTAACCCTTAATGAAATAATAGATCTAGGTAATAATGGTCAGTGGTTGCTAACATCACAAAAAAGAGAAAACCAGACATTATTTGCTTCCTAATATAAATATACAAAACCACCTATAAATTCTTCTTACTAAACATCTGAACTGAAGTCTAGCCGGTCTTCTGACATTTAACTACCCATTTGCTAGAAACATGGAAGGTAGAGAAATGTTAAGAATACCACAGGAATGCAATTGTGAAAGTAGCTGTGGAAAATTCTATAGGATAGAAGATGTGGATACTTCAACAAACAAATTACAAAGAAATTAAAAAATGCAAATAGTGAGCCTATAAACTTAAAATGACTTAAGAATCTAATTGCAACATAGGTATTTTATTTGGATGCTATTTCAAACAAACAAACATACAAACAAACAAAGTGATACATAAATAAAACACAAATACACACCAGTTATAAGATAATCAGGGGCTTTTGAACATTGGCTGCACAACTGATGATATTGAAGAATTACTTTAAATTCATTATATTTTAGAGTCACATACTAAAATACTTAACTATTATGGCCATAAGCTCACTTATGAGAGTTAATATCTAATTCCTTCTATTTTATATATGATTGAAATGTTCCACAACAACAACAAAAAAATTGAAAAATTACTTGGTAAAGAGACACCATAATCATAGCACTATGACTGTGATTACTCTGAGTTTATAGGTTAATTTGAAATGACATGATATGTTCATAAAACTGAGTCTTCTAAACTGGAAACATGTTTTACGTTCCATTTACTCAGAATGAAAAAAAAATATCTTTACTAAAACTACTCAATTTTTTTTTTGTATAATTCTTTAAAATTTTTGTCAGGTTCATTTATAAAAATGTTATGGTTTTTATTTTTATCAATGTGATCCTTTTCTATTGGGTTATTACTAATATAATAAAAAAATATTTTCTTAATGATGGTTTTATATCATCCCATCTGCAAACAATGAAAGCTTTGTGTCTTGTTGTCAATACTTATCTTTTCTTCTATTTCTGACTTCTTTTTTGTTTTACTACATTCGCTAGGAACTAAAAAGCAATGTTGGTAATAATAATTAGCCTTGTCTTGTTCCTGATGGGTATTTTAACGTTTTCATTAAGATATTTGTAGAGAGTTTTTTGTGTTGGTATATTCTGAGTTAAGAGTGTAATTATTTTTTTTAAAGAGTGTAATTCTATATTACTGATTAATTGAAGTCTAGTTAAAGTGAAAAATGAGTGTCTAATTTTATCAAATACTTTACCATATCTATGGAGATGGTCACTTGGTTTTTCTTCCCTTAATCTGATAATGTACAGAATTACATTAACAGATATCTCAGTGTTAAATAATCCTTAAATATGTGGAATATATCCTATTTGAAGACCCAATCCTCTGCTATATTTCACTTCCTAATATTTTATTTAAGATTGTTGCATCTATTTTCATACCTGAGATTGCCCATAACTTTTATTCTTTTTTACTTTTGGTTATAATTCATTACCAATTCATGGAATAAGTTGAAACATTCTCAGAATTATACTAACTTCAAAGAATGAGTTGAAAGTTCTCCATCTCCTTCTATCCTCTGTCACAATTTACATAAAAGGGAATGATCTACTTTAGAAATTTTGGTCAAACTAGCCTGTAAAATTGTCTAGGTCTAATGCCACTTTTACATTTGGATTTTTCAATATGTTACATAATTATCATTCTACTAAGATCATCAATATTCTTTTAAGTAAATATTGGTATAGTTCCGAGTATTGTTTTTTTGTAGATTTTCAAACCTATCAACATGAAATTGTACCTGATATCTTAATAAGAGTTTTCAAATCTTATTTTAAATCTCCAAGATCTCTATTAGTTAATTTTTCAAGAATACAGCAACCTTTAAAACTCTCTTAAGACTATTAATCGGACTTCAAGTCTTCTACCACTTGCTCTATCAACTCTGTTCCTTAGCTATTCTTTGATTTGTTCATAGAGTTTCATGTCTATCTGTGATTTTGCTTTCCTCAACTGCTTGGTGATTTGGGGCTGCCATTTAAAATCTTTACATTAGATAATCCTTGTTCACTTGCCTGGCGATGTTTGTGTGCCATAGCTTGCCACTAGAGACTGTAGGAGGGGGCAAATAATAATGGTAGCTAGATGCACCAGTAGGTTATATTTAGGGTATATTCATGATCTCTCCTGGAAACCTCAGAACTGCTCTCCTCTTCGGTGTCAATGTCCACAGTGGTGTCTTCAGTTTTGGGGAAAATGCTATGGAGTCCCTGTGCTCTGCACAGGCAGCAGAAGTGAAGGAGCTGAATGGCGCAATTGCTCTGAAAGCAGTTCCCTACATGCTTTTGGCTTTTTTCCCTCTAAAGCTTTTCCTATTTCTGTATCAATTGAGCATGAGGAAACTTCACTAACTCTGTAGCATCTTCTTTGTGCATACAGGGCTGTGGTTTCATCTAACCAGAAATCTATAATTTTACATGTCATAAAATCTTTAATCCATAGCATTGTGGATTTTGAAATTTTTGGCCTCGCATGGGATTTTGGATGGAAGAGCTGTACATGTCGGCTTAATTCACTCTTTTGATAAAATCACTCATCCCTCTTGCAAAGACTCTCTCTGTTTCTTTTGGGGATTTCTTTATCCTCTGTCACCCACTCAATAAGTTCTACTTTAGTCTTCGGGTAGCATTACTCCACTCCTCTGGCCACAGTAGTTAATCAAGGGTGGACACGTGGCATAAACATAGCCAATAATGTTAACACTGTGAGGAATATTTCCCCTTTTTCCTAGATGTGCTAAACCAGAGCTGCTTCTATCAGGTCTCCCACCAGTTGGGAGGAAGACTGTCTGCAGTAGAGGGGAACGAGACCAAAGCAAAAAGAATCAGAGAAAAGAGATGAAAAACATCTAAGAGAGATGAAAGATTGAGATATATGTGTGTATACACATACACTCTTAACTACATTGTTTGACTACAGTTAACCTCTGTCTAGCTCACCCCTGTATTTACCAGTTAGTGATCACGTAATACACCTTTCCTTTTTTTAATTGGTTGAACTATTTTGAGTGGAATTTCTTTCACTGCACCAAAAAACTTACAGTACACTGACTATCTCATTCACAACCTTCAGATTTCCTCTTAGATTTCACTTGTTCCTAGAAACCCCTATAAACTTAAATCTACAAGTTAGGTGTTCCTCTTTGTCTTCTATTTGTTCCCAGAGGATCATAATATTTGGGGCCCTATACTATAATGAATTATTTAATCACCTCTCTCCTCTCATTAGACAGTCAACCCCTTGAGGACAAGAATTGTTGCTTATCACTGTGTATCTATGGAAGTTAGCACAAAACCCACAATGTCATAGGAACTGGGTCACATGTTGAATGAATAAATAAATAACCTATAGTTGTATCATTTAGTAGATGCCTTGTGCTAAATACCTGAGTAGAACCATGACTTTGGGTATCTGCTATGAGTTTTTGATCATCACCATTGCTAATACCTGAAAGTATTCTTTTTGTGTGCAATTATTAAATGTTATTTGTGGTTTTCAGGTAACAAAAGAAAGAACATAGCAGTTTCCAGATTTCTCTCTGGATGGGGCCTTAGGCCAAGGAAGGATATAGACCATATCCCCTAAGGAGAGTCTGTTTCCCTTACAATTCTTATGTCAGAGGATCTGTGAGCTAATTGCATTGTCAAAACAAGTCTTGGTGAGCTGGCTTAAAAGACTGAAAGGCAGTCAGTCCTCATCTCTTTAAAGTGAGTGAAACTCATACACTTCATCCTCTCAGGTGGCTACAGCCACAGGTATTTGCTGCCTCCATTCTGTCATTATCCTGGTTCGTTCTGGTTGCTTACTACCTTTTCAACGTATATGATCTGTGAGCCACTGAATGAACTACAAAACATGTCGTTTATAGAACTCTATCTATCAGAAATATTCCTACATTATGCAGCATCTCAGGTCAAGAATAATAATTTACTGAAAATGTGCCTCTATGATCTAAGCACAACATGAAATTTTTTGAAAAAGGTGAGTAGAGATTAGCCAGAAACAATTGCTAAATGCAAAAACCAATTCCTTTAAACTAAAACCCAAGTATGAGTATGACTTATTTATGTCCTATTAACAACTAAAATTAATATTTAACAATTATTCATAGAGGGGATTTATATGTTTTGTTATAATTGCCTATCCACAATTAAGAGAGAAACTAAATTTTGTCAGTGTTCTTTAACTTGAACACCAGCCTGAGAGTTAAACTTGGAACATTTATGCAGTTGTTGTGTGGACCTTGTTTGCTCTCAGAGCACTGAGGTCAGCATGAATAATCACATTAACAGGGTAGGCCTCTGCATCCTGTATGAAAGGTTGTTAATTAAAAAACAGATATTACCACCAAGGGTTATCAGACACTTCAACAATGTCATTAAATATTATAGTATAATACCTGCTTTGGTTAATCCTTTAAAATTCCAAGAGTGGCCTAATTCCTGAAGACCCAAAATCCCTTCATTAAAGATTATTTTTTATAACTCTGGTCAGCTTGGAGAAAATGTAAATGACAAAGGAAAATAAAAGCGCCAATCCCAGTCTACTTTCTCCATTTTATCTTTCCATAAGCATAAATGTCACCTAAATATATCCTTACAACAAAGAAGAAAGGCACGATTGTGCAACTAACAAAGAGAAAAGGGAGTTCAAATTCCTTTATGAAACTTTTTCTTGATGATTCTAAGTATCTGCTTATGCTACTGGCAAAGCCATTATCATTTTCCCAAAGTTTTGCTGAATAAATGATATAGCATTGTATTCTAAACTGATAATTTTTGCACCTGTTGCACTATATGATGTAATTCTCTCATGGAAATGTTGTCAGTGAAACTTTGTCAAGTGACACCTAATTTAAGCTCATATGAGGAGACCACAAAGAAGAAATTTTAGAGAAGTCAAAGGCACAAAGGGCTCCTTGTTTTCCTTCAATTAACTTAAAAGGCCCACATGAGAACAAGTACCCAAATGGAAGATGAGTAACAGTGACTGAGGTGTTTATGAAGTAGGCATTTTATTAAATCCAGAACAACAGCACCCTGGCAGATATAATAGTTGGCACATTCCACCTGGTGCTTAGTATCAAGAAATTAAAAAGATAACATAAATATCCCTTTATTCACCATTTATGTGATTTAACTTTTTTTTAATACTTATTAGTTTTTAAGAGAAAGAGAGAGGGAGGCAGAGCGTGAGTGGGGGAGGGACAGGGAGAGAGGGACACACAGAATCCAAAGCAGGCTCCAGGCTCTGAGCTGTCAGCACTGAGTCCAAGGCGGGGCTCAAACCCATGGACCGCAAGATCATGACCTGAGCCCAAATCCAACGCCCAACCTTCTGAGCCACCCAGGAACCCCTATTCATTGTTTATTTGTGAGCATGGCCACTCCTATGTCTGATACTTCTAGGCAACATAGACTTCTCAAGTAGTTGGGAACCTAAGGAGCACTTTTTATGGCATCTTTAGCCTCCTTAAGATGTTTTCTTACCTTGGATTAATTTGTAGCAATTATGAACATGTAATTATACATAAAGCTGTTCCAAAATATCCTAAGGTAGACCATTTATTGTAGAAATGCTATTGTATTCAATGTCACTGAATCACTTATGTAGTATTAATTGAGGGGCCACTATGGTTCATTCTACACTATGCTTTGGTAGAAAGGCATCACCTCATCCTTGCCTTCAAGGAAATTACAGTTGAGTTGTGCTGACTATATCAATCCACAAAAAATAATTAGAAAACCATATAGCACAGTGCATATTTATGTGCTTATACGTGTAAAAAGAGTAGCCAATATGCAGCAGAAAGAGATCAACCAGAATAAAATAATAGAATGTGATTAAAGAGTTTGTCTAAACCTTTCCTTTGAGATGTGATGCAATTAAGGAAGGTTTGCTTCATTGAGGAAGTGGGATTTGAATTAGACCTTAAAAATGATTAGATTGAAAAAATGCGATATTAGAAGAGACTTAACTGAATTAATTTATCTCACTTTTCCCAATTTTCTTTGTATGAAGACATACATAACCCGTTCAGCTTTTCTTTGTCAAATAATCCATAAATACATAAAGTATATGTGATTAACAATGCCTTTAATGCGAAAAGACAGCTTATTTTCTTAATCCAATGCTCGCTTTATGTAATTATTCTTTTTGCAAACTACTAGTTGGTTATATTAACACTCGAGTAATCTTGACAAGAAGTTGCTTTAAGCAGTTAAAGATCCAGATGCCGATCAGCATGCATTAAGTGATTCAGCTTAATTGGTTCCATCTAGATAAATTACTTACCTCAGTTCCTATCACAATTTCTTCCCTGGTAGAGTAGAATAGAAACTCATATAGCTTGTAGTGTTGAAATAAGCTGAAATACAAAATAAATGTGCAACTCTGATAAATTTATTTTAGGAAAGAAAGCAAATATGTAAGAGTATTTATGAAAGGGAAATTGTTCATATTGAGCAAGACATTAAATACTAACATGGAGTGAGCTACCTGTTTTATTCCAAATGAATTGTCCAGAAATGCTAAAAAAACTAAAGATTTACTTTTTTGAGACATTGACAGTATAACACAGTACCGAATATAGGATCAGTCAATTAATCTGTGATGAATGGATAGGTTTGGGATAAGGGAGCAATTAGATTGCATCTGGGCTTTTCTTGGCTGGCAAGCAAATAATGCAGTGTCCCTAAATAACACCAAACTTCACATTATTTTTCATGTTTTGCTTTAAACTGGAGTCAGTTTCCTCTGGAATGAACGGACTGAAATCTATAATCTACATCTGTATTATTTACTTCTCACATTCTCAAACTGATTCAAGATTAAATTAATCTCTGATAACACCTGAAAATGATGCAGCATGTACTGAAATCCATTTAGGAGTTGTCTGGTTTTCCTGTAGAATATTTGTTCACACGCCAAAGAGAGGAATTAATATAAGAAAGGTAATTTCTTCAATTTTTACCCTAAAGAGCAGGTGGTCAGTGTCTAAAAACCATGAAGAGCTAAAGAATAGGAGCCTCTTAAAACAAGTATTTCTGGTAAGTTTAAAGATCTCAGCAATGTGTTATTGAGAGTTAAAAATTTACTGAAGGGCTGATTTCTAATATCCTGTTTGTGATAATATTTGAATTTTTCTAATTCTTTTCCTGCTGGTTGGGAAAATTAATAGACTCATAATACAGCAAAATGCCCAAGAACAAAAAAATTGTCTTACTGGTTTCTCTTTCACTCTGGTGCCTTTTGCTATTCAAGAAAATTGATTTTAATATAACTTAGAAATTAACATTTGCAAAATGTAGCTACAGAGCATGTATAATAATGGCTTCTCCTGAATGCTGTAATGGATCAAAGTTTCAATTCATTTGAAATCAATGAAGAAATCCTCAGGCAGCTGGGTCTCTCTGAGTTATATCAGCAGTTGATTTCACTACTAACACAATCCATTAAAAAGTGATGGGTATGCAGACTCAGTCATGGTATTATTATTCTTTTTTTTTTTTGAGGCGGGGTGGGGGGACCTCGTACATTCAAATTATTCCTCAACACTCAGAAAACTAACTTAGCTTTTGACATTACTTTGATTTGTTGGCTAGAAAATACATCAAGATTAGTGAAGTTTGATGATTCAATGAAGCAAAATAAATTCAAATTCTCCTTTCCTTACATTGCTTACCTAGAGAAAGCTTTAAGGTTAAAAATATTACACTGGCAATAACTGATTGAGTAGAAAAAATAAAGACTGTAGAGTATTTGGAAACAACTTGGCTTCTGTGTGAATTAGTGTAAAATTTTTCTTCCATCTTATGTTACACAAAGAAGTTAATTCATAAATCTTCCTTCCTGCAATTTTATAATCTTTCAGCCTCACTCTCCTCATTGCATATAGGAATTAGATTGTCTCATGCCAAAGGGGAAATTCACTTCTCACAATGAAAATAAAATGCATGACTTGGATGCAGTGGTCAAAGAAGCGAGCTGGGGCAAGACCAGGACTAGGGTAAGGCAGATGAGAGGAGGAAGGCACCTAATGAGGCACTTTTCAGGGGTGGGTCAAGTTGCCTCCATTACTTCGCTCTGGTCCCCATCTTGGTTGGGGTCTGTAACTTTACCAGGGAACTATTAGGTAACTTCCTCTGGGAGTGAAGTGACACCTCTGTTATGGGAATACATTTCCTCCCTCTTCCTTTGGAAGGAAGACTTCCAGCTGACTCAAGCCCCTAGACTATTTTGTCAAATACCTTGTCATAGTTCTAAATCAAAGGGAGAATCCTAAGAAATAAAATGGGTCAAGACATCTGGGCTCACTGCCAGGAAGTATACCCTGTTGTGCACAGAGGGGCAGTGTTGATTTTCTTATATTGAGTAAATGCCTATGCACATTACCTTCACCTAATTTCCAAGGAATAGGTAGAATACACAATGACAGAAGTGTAGTGGGACCAGATATATCTAAGTGATGTCTTATATTAAAAAGCTGCAGTAGCATTTATATGTATATGTATATGCATATGCATATGTATATGTATATCATATGTATATGATGGAATATACAATTTATATTCTATTAACAGTATCAAACAAAATTCCAATTTTATTGCTAGTTAAGTTTCACGTGGTATGGGTCATGTTCTAAAAACTACTCTTCCTGAATTGACGAGGGCTTACATTGGTTGAGTAAATTTAATATCAGATTAAATTGAAACATGCTTACACTATATAAAACTTATGAGTTAGCTTCATATTTATAAAACTTCTTTGTAGTCATTAAAATGAAAAATATTATATGGTTTAATTGCCATTAAATGTATATATGTGGACCTATGAGGCATTCTAAATAGGTATTGTAGAAAAGCACATTTCTTTTTATACAACTTCAGTACCAATTCTAGATATCCTACTAACTGATATTTTATTTTCTGTAAAAGGTGCATTTAAAATGTATAAGTTCCTTGGGCAGGAGACATGAATAGACACTTTTCCAAAGAAGACACCCAGATGGCTAATAGATACAAAAAAGATGCTCAACATCACTTGTCATCAGGGAAATACAAATCAAAACCATGATGAGATACCACCTCACACCTGTCAGAATGGCTAAAATTAACAACACAAGAAACAACAGGTGTTGGCGAGGATGCAGAGAAAGGGGAACCCTCTTGTACTGTTGGTGGAAATGCAAATTGGTATAGCCACTCTGGAGAACAGTATGGAGGTTCCCCAAAAAACTAAAAATAGAACTACTCTACAATCCAGAAGTTGCACCACTAGGCATTTACTCAAAGGATACAAAAATAAAGATTTGATGAGGTAGTGTACCCCAGTGTTTATAGCAGCTTTAACAACAAGAACCAAACTATTGAGAGAGCCCAAATGTCCATCAACTGCTGATTGGATAAAGAAGATGTATATATGTACAATGGAATATTACCCAGCCATCAAAAAGAATGAAATCTTGCCATTTGCAGTGATACGGATGGACCTAAGTGTATTATGCTAAGCAAAATAAGTCAGAGAAGACAGATACCATACGATTTCACTCGTATGTGGAATTTAAGAAACAAAACAGATGAACATATGGATAGAGGGGAAAAAGAGGAGAGAGGAAAACAAACCACAAGAAACTCTTAAACACTGAGAACAAACTGAGGGTTGATGGAGGAAAGTGGGTGGAAGATGAGCTAAATGGGTGATGGGTATTAAGGAGGGCATTTACTGGAATGAGCACTGGGTGTTGTATGTAAGTGATGAATTACTGGAATCTACTCCTGAAACCAATATTGCACTGTATGTTAACCAAAATTTGAATAAAAAATTTAAAAGTGTATAACTTATTTGAAATCACAATATGAAGATTTAATGTCATCAAAAATAGTTCTGATTTGCTTCACGTGACCAATCTCTCAAACATTTTATGGTTGTTGTTGTTGTTTTTAGAAATGAGAATAGAAATTTTTGGTAAGTAAAGTTACTCTGGTTAGCATTTAATGATGACTAACACTGACATCCCTTCCTAACTTAATTTTCTGAAATGAAATGTCAAGTAATAGACTCATGAGCATCCTTCGATTAAAGAGAAAAGAGGTGCAATCTTGCACCATCTAGAAGATGCCAGTAGGGCACCTGCATAGAGTTGTGCTGCTATGGTTAGCTATCAGTCCTGGTGCCCATCATAAACCCCCTGGGCTTAGAGCTCAGATGTAAAAATGTGTTCTTCAAAGAGAAACCTGGCAGTTTCAAATAGATAAAGAAGAGAAAGAAGGTTGCTATACAAATATGCAGAAAATTCCCCTCACCTAGGGATTACCAAACTCTGATGGGCAAAAAGACCTTGGGGAGCAAGGTTTCCAGTTCTGGATTTCCATTCCCTTCCTGCCTCCAACACAGGGACCTTGCTTTACTCTAATTGATATGAAGGGTACTCAGCGAGAGACACACATTAGGAGGTATATATTTTACATTAAGAAATCAAATTATATGGGGCGCCTGGGTGGCGCAGTCGGTTAAGCGTCCGACTTCAGCCAGGTCACGATCTCGCGGTCTGTGAGTTCGAGCCCCGCGTCGGGCTCTGGGTTGATGGCTCAGAGCCTGGAGCCTGTTTCCGATTCTGTGTCTCCCTCTCTCTCTGCCCCTCCCCCGTTCATGCTCTGTCTCTCTCTGTCCCAAAAATAAATAAACGTTGAAAAAAAAATTAAAAAAAAAAAAGAAATCAAATTATATCCAATGCTATTATATAAAAACATTTTATATCATATTCTATTATTAATTCATGCCAGAAACCAGCATATAAACCTTATCATATTAAACACATTAATATTTAAAAAGCTTCCAGACTACAGCCAGGATCCTTGCCAAGCAAATCATGAGCATGTCTAGGACATCATGCAGCACCCTTTATTTTGGAATTTTAAAATTTAAAATTGGAAAACACTGCAGTGTATAGTGTTGGAGAAAAAAAGATATTCTGCAGAAGCTTTTAGTTAGGCAAAAGACAGATTTTTTACCAACTCTTGTTTAAATATTTGCAAACTCTCAAAATGTCCTTTGGGAAAGATGCATGCCTCTAATGCAGACCTTGTGACAGATTATATAAAAGGCCAATTTCTTAGTTCACCACTGAAGAATCACTGTAATAAAAATATTTCCCCTCAATTCACCATAAGTTCCTAAGCACAGAGAAAAATTTAATGAGTTTAATTGGTTAATACTACAAAGTATTTCAGGGCACATAATAAATTTGAGGAAGCATGGATATATACCTCTCTAACTTCTAGCACAAAGAATTTCAAATAAATGTTTAAATGGAAATTAATGTTGTTCTAAAATGTAAAATTTTGATGTCAAGGCCCACTACCTAAAATATAAAGTCCATTGTAATCAAGTTGGATTAATGTGAAAGAATACATTTATTAATAAAATGTTATTAATTAGAGATTAAGAGAAAAAATAAATTTTTGTATCATTTATTATAATTGTACATGAAAAAAAATAATTCTACATGAACTTATACTTTTTAAACACAAACCTTTTTTTAAGAATGCAAGATTAGCCAAAAATTCAATGTTCTGAATTTTATTTATTGGATTAAAGATTTTAATATTATCTCATTATTGGCTGGGTTTATTATAGCATAAATACTGTGAATGTCTAAAAATTGAATCAGTTTCTATTTAGTAGACATTTTATAAAATAAAATGAAATGAAAAATAAATGCTACTGAAAGAAAATCCATACCTGATTTTTAAGTAATCGATGATAGCATTGGCTTGTTTTATATTAAAAAAACTCCATTCTTCATTTTTCTGTGAATGGGGTGGTCCTATTTCAGCCATAACTTCTCCAAGCCATTTTATGCTGTCTTCTAAGGACATATGCAGTGCTGAAATAAAACCCAGAGACTCTTAAGCATTATTTTGATAGATGTTTTGGGAACAAAATAATTCAAGATGTCCTTAACGTCCAAATATTTACTTTTCCAATATTGGTAAGGCCAATGCTAATAGCAATGTTGTTTTTTAATGATATGTTAGTAATTACATTTTTGTAAAAGAACAGCAACTGACACATCCAACAATAATAAATTACTGTCATGTTACACAATTGTCTAAAGATTTTGTTTCCATTTTAAGATGCACAAATAGTTTAAAATCTACCTAAAGATAACTTTAAAATGGAAAATATACTTTTTAAATGATCTTAGAATAAAGGAAAATATGGAAATGACACAATGGTGGTTTGAATTAGCTGCTAAGGAACACCTACGTGGTGGATTCAGTTACTGTAGACAGGAGAGCTGAACTCAGAGCTGAAAATGTAGATTAACAGAGTCAACCAACACTTGGCTTTGGCTGATTGTTACCACGTGGCGATTTGGGACTGAAGATTTTCATTAGATGCCAGAAATATGTATTTTTACGGAAAACATCAAGATATTTTTTTTTCTCCAAGATACAGACTTATAACTTATGTAAGCTGTTTCTCAAATGCATGCCTCGTGGTGGTGGTGAGAGCCAGATGACAGCACAGAGCGAGGCTGACACCACTTTGCCACCATCACCAAAAATAAACAAGTCAATGGTTATGGTCTATTCTCCTGCAACTAAAAACAAACAAGAAAGGCATAGTATCTTTTATGGCATGTGTCAAGTTGAAAAAGAAGTAGATAAATGTCAAAAGCCTTAGACTCAACATTTACAGTGTCTATAACACAAATATGAACTTCCATCTTCGTTTCCTATTTAATTATGCTCATTTTTATTTGTGGCAGGCAAAATATTATTTCCATCACTCACACACACACACACACACACACACACACACACACACTGACAAGTGATGAGTGTATGGACATGAGACTGAAGAGACTGAGGTGGAGAGTTGAAAATCTCTGGCAAAGATGAGATTGGAGCAGCTGCTTGGATTGGGGGAGGTGTTAGCTGGGGGCCTGGATGAAGGCTCTGGGGAGCACTGTGCTGCTCAATGTGAGCCCCACCCTCCCGGACCCAACCTCTATCTCTCTTAGGAAACCAGCAGTAAACTTTCTACTTCTTACTAATGGAGTGCATCTTCCAGGGAGGTCGGAGTGGGTAATGCAGAGGATTTATGAGAACATAAGCAGATTGTTGGACCCAGCCACTTCTGGTAACACAGCTACTCTTTCACTCTGGGATGTGTTATGCCCTCAAATTACTGATCAAATAACAGCAAAATGATTAAAAATCTTAGGAAGACATGATGAACACTAACTTGCAATTTGTTTAGTCTAGATTCTTTTCTACCTGTGGGAATGAGAATGAAGCAAAAAACTGTGTAACAATTAAAATCTGGTTTGATGAATGACAATTGGTCCATTTCTCATAGCGCCCCTTCAGATTTTCTTTTATATATGTTAGACACACAAGTTATTGCTGGATAACTGGGCTTTACTGTATCATTATAAGGGAAGCTCAGTTATTATTGTACATTTCTTTTCCTATGATAAACTTGAAACTGTTTGGGGATAACTTCAGAAATGAAAAAATGTTGGATAAAAGCAATTCAAAAATGAATGGATTAAAAATCTGAATCATTTAATTACTAAAATGGTATTAATTAGAGATGCTGGAGGAAAAAGTAATTCTTAGATGATTATAATTCTAGATGTAATTACGTGTATCAAGCACAAAAATACATTTATATGACTATTTTCTTATGTTGAAATATAATTGACACTTTAAAACTGTTTTCTATGTCTAATGTCTTTCTATAGATAATGGCTTTAAAAATTAGGAAAGTTATCACTTCACTTATCTAACTGAAATATTTGCTTTTAAAAATCATATTTAGTGATATGATTAAAATATGAAAGATTAAACCATTTAAATAGTAAGGGCCATTAGAAATCAAAGTTATTCTTTGAAAATTTAGGATAATGAACGAACATGCTAGAATAATTAGTTGGAAGACGTAAGATGGTACCTTATAACTGCCACTTACTAGCTAGGTGATCTAAGTTTCATTTCTTAAATCTGTAAACGAACATAAGACTAACTTTCAAAATGATGGTGCTGTTGTGAGGCTCAAATAAGGCATGCATGTTAAACTCTTGGTAAACTGAAATATGTACACTACTATATTACATGTATATAGAGCTTTCTAGAGTCAGCTCAAAGCTGGCACATTTGATGTAGCAGTAGGAAGGATGAATTCTCAGTCACTGGGGTTGATGCTTGTGACCTTAAGGAGTTATTTAATCTTTCTAAATCTCATTTATTTTTCTCATTTTTAAAATGGGGAGAATAATAGAACTATTTCAAGGTTGTGTGTGAATTAATTAGACAGTATTTGGAAAGCAAATGCACTGACTGGCACAAGATAATCCTACACAAATGTTACCTATATTATCATTCCTATTTAGGGGGAAATAATTAAACTTCGTGGAACAAAAAAAGTATTCTGTGGCTATTTGCTAATATTCATGTTATATGGAGGAGAATCAATCTAGGCCCATCAACCTGGACAGGGGTCAAATATCCAGTCTAATACTCAACAGCTTGTCCTTGGTCAGACCCTGGAAAAACTAGAGCCCAAAATGTATATTGTTAAGACAATCCTATGTTGCATTATCTTTTAGTTTTGATCCAATGTGATTCCAGGTGAGTTGTCTGCAGAATGCCTTGTGGGTAATGCAGCACAAACTTGAGACAAGGAACAGATCAGAAACTGAGTCAGTAGAAAATGCAGTTCCTACGCTAGAATTTTATTAACGGTCAACCACGCTGCAGCCAACAGCCTAGACATGTTCTACGGTGCTTTTTCTGTTAAGATGTTGCTGGATGCAAATGTTCACTGTGTGCTCAGGACTCTACCTCCTCTGAGTCCAAGTATAAACAGACTACCTCTTTCTCTGACACACTTACCTATGATTATATTCTTTCATGATGATAACTATAACCTTCTTACGTTTAAAGGTTTGAGGGAATTTTTTTCCTGCCCAAAGGGAAAACTAGATCCCTTGCTTTTTTTCTGGTTAGATTTCACATATGTACTTTCATGCTCTCCTAGTTTATGAGTAGTTGCATGGGTCCTGCTCAAGTTTTTAAAACTCATTTTTGAACTGATATCAACAATATAAAATTTCACATAAAAGAAATATTTTTGAGTCATTTGTAAGTTACAGAAAAAAATAAAATGGAAATATCTTGTCAAATTTGGAATGTGAAGATTCATGAAAATGTTTTACTTTCCTTTATTCTGTTTCTAGATTGTGAACATTAAGCTAAGAGGTTGCAAACCATAGGACTGTTCATGTCATATATTCTTTTTTTTTTTACCATAAGTCTGTCTGACTTATTTCAATTTTTGCATAGGTGATATATTCACATGGTTCAAAAAACATAGGTGAATGTATATTGTGAAAAGGCTTCCTCACCTTTGTTGCCCACACGTCCACTTCCCACATCCTTCCCTACAGAAAAAATTCCCCAGTGCTATTGAGAAATAATTGACATATATCACTGTGTAAGTTTAGGGCACACAGCAAGATGGTTTTATTTATTGTCCAGTGGTTACTGCAATAGATTTAGGTAACATCCATCTTCTCATATAGACACAATAGAGAGAAAAGAAGACAAAGGAAAAAAATTCTTGTGATGAGAACTCTTAGGATTTACTCTCTTAACAACTTTCTCGTATATCACACCTGGTAACTGTCATCAGCATGTTGTTCATTACATCCCTAGTACTTATTTATCTTGTACGTGGAAGTCTGTAGCTTGACCACCTTCCACATTCTGGTATCCACAATTTCTATGGGTTTGGTGTTTTGTTTCTTTGTTTTTGTTTTAAATTCCACATGTAAGTGCAATTGTACAGTATTAGTCTTTCTCTGTCTGATTTATTTCATTTAGCATACGCCTTCAAGTTTCATCCATGTTGTCACAAATGGTGAGATTTGTTTCTTTAGGGTGAATAACAATGTTCCATGGTTATGTATATATACTACAACTTCTTTATCCATTCGCCCATAGATGGACACTTAGGTTGTTTCCATATCTTGGTGATTGTAAATAATACTGCTATGAACATGGGGGTGCAGATATCTTCTTGAGTTAATGTTTTTGTTTCACTTGGATATATTCCCGGAAGTGGGGTTGCCAGATCATATGGTTGTTCTATTTTTAATGTTTTGAGGAAACTTCATACTGCTGATTATTTATATAAATCATTAATTTCTATCAGTATAGATTGGTGGGTGTTAATTTTGTACTTTGGATTATAATTCAATACTATCATGCTATTTTGTTCATATTGTTCCAACTTTGGACATTGGAAACTTTTCAGTTGGCTTCTCTATTTCATTGACACACCAACCATCATTTTGATTTTTGAGCATTTACTCTTGGCCACTACAATATGCCCCCAGGCTCATCTTTTATGTTCCCTGCTCCAGGTCTACAGTAAGCCTTCTCTCCTTTTCTTGGAGAATTAAATTATAAACCAAGACCTGGTTCCTGGGTATGCTCATTACTACTGGGATGCTGTCGCTTCTAGGCCTTCTCTGCAGACAGAGCTAAGAAGTATATGTACATACACTTAACTCTACAAATATATGTGTATCTATATTAAGTTAAGTGAGTTCATGCTGATTTATCTCCAGGTGATATTTCTCATTTTTTGCTTTTACAAACATGACTGAAACTAACGACTTTACTTACATGTATGTAAGTAAATATGTAGGGTAAATTCACAAAAGTGGAATTGCTAGGTCAAAGGGGACAATACATTAGTGAATTTGATAGACAGCTGCTAACCTAAACTCCTCAGGAGGGTTTTAAATACATATTTCCATTAGCAATATAGGATAGTACCTATTTTCTTATAGCTTTGACAGCTGAAAATGCTACCAAAATTTTAAAGTTTTGTCAATCTGACATATGACATTTCTGTGCAGTTTTAATTAGCATTTTCCTTATTATCTTTAATGCTAAACTTTTCATTTAAGAATCACTTGTACTTATTTAGTCATATCCTTGGCTTACTCTTCTGTTGAAGTATTGGTCTTTTTCTCCTTGCTTTTTCATGCTTTTTTTTTTTATATTATAGAACTTAATTGTTTGCTGGTGTCTGAGATACAATAATCTCCCCAGTTTCTTATTCTTTTTTTGATTTTTCTCTTGGTATTTTTTCTTTGTAGACTTTTGGTTTTTATATATCAACTTTAATTATCTTTGTCTTTATGGCTTTGGAATTTTGAGGCATAGTTTTAAAGGTCTTCCCCATCCAAGGTTATAAGGAATTTATCCATGTTTTCCTCCAACATTTTTACAGTTCCATTTATTTTACATTTACATTAAGTAAAAAAAGTGATCCACTTGTAATATACCATGGTTTATGGAAATACAGAGGGTTGGATCCAATTCTATTTTTTCTAGATGGACACAGTATTATTTACTAAATAGTGCATCTTTTCACCATGGATATTTCAGATGTCGTTTTATAAAATACTGAATTTCAATGCTTGGGTCTATTTCTAAACTTTCCATTGTGTTTTATTGGTCTGTCTCTTTAGTCATTAACCACTGTGTTCAAATATTTGAGATATTATAACACTACACTACTATTCTAATCCCAAGATAGGCTATAGTTTATTATACTTTTTATCTTTTTAAGTTTATTTATTTTGAGAGAAAGAGATAGTGCATGTGCACAAGAAGAGGAGGGGAAAGAAAAGAAAGAGGCAGAAAGAGAGGGAGGAGAGAGAAACCCAAGTAGGCTCCACACTGCCAGTGCAGAGCCTGATGCTGTGCTTGAACTCATGAGATGTGAGATCATGACCTGAGCCAAAATCAAGAGTCGGACACTTAACCAACTGAGCCACCCAGGAACCCCTACACTTTTTAAAGACAGTTTGTATTTGCTTATTTTCTATATTTTTGTTAGAATTACCTTGCCTAGTAAGCCTCCTCTAGGCAAAAACATCAACAAAAAACTTGGTAATTTTATTGCGATACTATTATTATACATTAACTTAGTGAGATTTAGCATTTTTTTTTGATGTGGAGTATTTCCATGAATATTGTCAAGTTCTTCCAAATGTTGAAAACTTCCTTGTGACCTTTAAAAGTTCTCTGAAGTTTTTTTCATATAGAACTTGTACATTTCTTTTTAAAGTTTATTCTTAAAAAGTTTGTCTTTTTTGTTAGAGCATATATTTTTTTCTTCCATTAAATCTTTGTTTTTATACATAAGTATATATTTTTAAATTTATTTATTTATTTTTTTTTTCAACGTTTATTTATTTTTGGGACAGAGAGAGACAGAGCACGAACGGGGGAGGGGCAGAGAGAGAGGGAGACACAGAATCGGAAACAGGCTCCAGGCTCCGAGCCATCAGCCCAGAGCCCGACGCGGGGCTCGAACTCCCGGACCGAGAGATCGTGACCTGGCTGAAGCCGGACGCTTAACCGACTGCGCCACCCAGGCGCCCCATATATTTTTAAAATTATTATTAGATTTCCTTAACTTTTACTTAATGTTCTTTTTCTGTTTGAAGAGCCCATCTAGGATACCACATTACATTTTGGAGTCATGTCTCCTGAGGTTTCCCTAGAGTGATAATTTCTCAATCTTTTCTTTTTTTCAATAGCCTTCTTAGTTTGAGGAGTACTGGTCAGATAGTTTGTACAATGTTCCTCAGTTTGGGTTTGTCTAGTGTTTTCCTCATGGTTGACAGGACTTACGGGTTTTGACAGCTTTGCCTATTTTTAATAGGATTGTTTTCTTATTGTTGTTTTGAGAGTTCTTTACATGTTATAGAAACAAGTCTTTTGTCAAATACCTGATTTGCAGATTTTTTTCTCTCTGTAGCTTTTCCTTCCTTTAAGAGTGACTTTAATAAAAGAAAAGATTTAAAATTTGGTGAAATCTAATTTATCAGTTTTTTCCTGTATGGGTCATGTTTTGGGGGTCATGGGTAAGAACTCTGTAAAACACCAGGCCATGAATATTTTCTTCGAATTTTTTTCCAAAAAATCCAATTAGAGCTAAGTGTATCAAGTAAAGGGTTTGGGCTGATGTGTAATTTTTTTTTTTTTTAGCATAGGTGTTCCAATATTTGTTGAAAAGATTGCCCTGTTCAGTTGAATTGCTTTTGCATATTTATCAAAAAAATCAGATGACCTTTTTTGTGTCAGTGTATTTCGGCATTCTGTCTTCTGTTCCTTCTGTGTGTCGTCTTCACTAATTCAACATTGACTTTATTTTTTTAACTTTACAAGAAGTCTTAAAATTGGGTAGTATGATTTATGCAGCTTTATGCTTATTTTTCAAAGGTGCTTTAGCTATTCTGAGTCCTTAGCCATTCCATGTAAATTTAAAAATCAGCTTGGTATATCTAGAAAAAAATCCTGCTGGGATTTGGATTGATACTGCATTAAATGTACAGATCAATTTGGGAAGAAGTGACATCGTTACCATGTAGAAACTTCTAATCCAACAACACTGTTTTCCATTTATTTGGGTTTTCTTTTCTTTGATCATCATTTTGTAGTTTATAGCATACAGATCTTGTACATTTTTGTTAGATTTATACTTAAGTATTTCTTTTATTTTTTGAGCTATTGTGAATAATACTATTTATTAAAATTTTGATATACAATGTATATGCCTAATACACTGAAATACAATTGACTTTTTGTATTTTGACCTTATTCCTGCAAACTTGCTTAACTTATTAGTTCTAGGATTTTTTTTTATTCTGTGTATTTTTTATATAGACAATCCTTTCATCTGAGAACAGGGACGGTTTTATTTCTTCCTTCCCAATCTGCATGTATTTTATTTTTCTACTCTATTGCACTTATTGCTAAGAATTCCATCCTATGTTGAATAGGAGTGCTAAGAGTAGACATTCTTGTCTTGATCCTGATCTTATGGGGAAAGAACTTGGTCTTTTACCACTAACTATAATGATAGGCTTAGGTATTTTGTAGATGCCATTTATGACGTTGAAAAGTATCATTTCTTGTCTTAGTTCTCTGACATTTGTAAAATAATGAATGGATGTTGTGTTTAGCCAAATGTTTTCTCTGTATCTATTTATATCATCCCATGTAGCTCGTCCTCTTTTGATCATTTACATTGATGAAATTTTCAAATATTGAACCACCAGTGAATTTCTGGGATAAACCCCAATGGGTTGTGTTATTTTTTTTATATGTTGCTTGATTCATTTTGATAATATTTTGTTGAAAAAATGTTTTGTGCATGTTCATGAAGGATATTGGTCTGTAATTTCTCCTCCCCTTCCTCCTCCTCCTCCTCCTCTTGCTGTTGTTGCCTCCTTTTTTCCCTCTCTTTTTTTTCATACTATCTTTGTCAGGTTTTGGTATGAAGATAACTCTAGCTCCATAAAATGAGTTAGGAAGAACTCTTTCTCTATTATTTCTAGAAGAGATTATGTACAATTGGTGGCATTTATTCATTAAATGTTTGATAGAACTTTCCAGTGAAAATATCTGGGCCTGCAGATTTTTTACTAGAAGTTTTGAGCAACAAATAATTCAATCTCTTAAATAGTTCTAAGACTATCATGTCATAAGTTTCATCTTGCACAAGTTTTGCTGGCTTGCGGTTTTGGGGGACTTGGTTCATTTCCTCTTTGTTTTCTAATTTATGTATATAAGTAGTATTCTCCTAATATCCTGTTAATGTCGGCGGAGTCTGTAGTGATATCCCCCTTTTTTAATACCTGGTAATGATCTGTGCCTTCTATCTCTTTTTTTTTTTTCTGAGACAAGTTTTTCTTCATGTTTAGCAATTTTATTGATGTTTTCAAATATCCAGATTTTGGTTTCATTGATTTTTGTCTATTTTTTTTTTTTTTTTACAATTTCATTGATTTCTGTTCTTTATTATGTCTTTCTTTTCTGCTTGATTTCTGCTTGATTTTTTAAAACTGCCTTTTAAGGTCTAAGTTTAGATTGTTAATTTTAGACTTGTTTTATAATATAAGCATTTTATTATAAATATATAATACAAACTTCCCTCTTCTCATGGACTCAGCTCTGCCACATAAATTTTCATACATTTTATTTTTACTTACTTAAAAGTCTTTTCTAACATCTGTCAAGATATATGACCTGCATACTATTTAGAATTGCATTGTTTAATATGTTTGAAGCTTTCCTGATATATTTCTGTTAATAATTTCTTGTTTAATACCATTATGATCAGAGAACATATTTGTATAATTTCAATTATTTTAAATGCAAAGTTGTTGTATGGCCCAGGATATGGTCTGCCTTGGTTAATATTCTATGTGCAATTGAAAACAATGATTATTCTGCTGTTTGGGGGTAGACTGTTCTATAAATGTCAATTAGACCCAGTTGGTTGATGGTGTTTTTCTTTTGGGTTAGCCTGTTTGTAGTCCAGTCAGTCTCTTGAATTTATGAGCTTATGCCTTTTGCCAAATTTGGGAAGTTTTCAGCCATTATTTCTTCAAATGTTTGTTTAGCAACATCCTCTTTCTCTGGTCCTTTTGGGACTCTAACAATATGGATATTAGAACTTTGGTTGTCCCACAAGTCTCTGAGGTTTTGTTCATTTGTTTGCCAATCGTTTTTCCTCTGTATTATTCAGACTGGATAATTGTTATCACTTCATATTCAAGTTCACTAATTTTTCCTTTGTCTTCTCTCCATTATATTCTTTCTACCTAATGAGATTTTGATTTTGGTTATTATATAATTTCATTCTAAAATTTCCATTTGTTTCTTCTTTATACCTTCTATTTCTTTCATGATTCTTTTTAACACTTATTTCAAGGATGTTCATGATTGTTCACTTAAGCACTTTTATAATACCTGTTTTGAAGTCTTAAACATATAATCTCAATATCCATTTCATCTTATTGTCGGCACCTATTTCTTATATTCCATGCAAGTTGAGATTTACATGGTTCCTTGTTTGCCAAGCGATTCTGGCAATTGTATTGAAAAATTATTGTTTAGAGATATATAGAACTCAAAGATTCTATAAATATTTGATCTTTGTTCATGAGAGGGAAAAAAAAAAACAGCCTTAGTCTGATCAGTTAATATCATACAATTTTTTTCATTATCAAGTATAATTATTTTTTCTCCTGTTGGTACTATTATTTATCTGTAACGTAGCACTATATACTTATGTATAAGCAAAGATAAAATTCCCCCACTTGCAGAGAAGAAAAATTGTGTTTTCTTTTTCTCACATACAAGAACTACTAACTCTTCCCTTGTAAGGTTGACTAAAAGCAGGAAGCGTGCATAAGGCATGAGTGGCTTCTCTATTAGTTTTGCTAATTCACTTAAAATTTCTCCTCCTAGAAACTGATACACAAAATGTGACCACAATAAGGCATCTATATATTTTGCCACAGTGATGGTGACAATTCTTTAGGAGGAGCAAGGTCTTCTACCCGCCGAATTAAAAAAAAAAGAACTAAAAACAAGCAAACGACCAAAAAGAAAAGTTTTAAAAAAGGAAGGAAGGAAGGAAGGAAGGAAGGAAGGAAGGAAGGAAGGAAGGAAGGAAGGGAGGAAGGAAGGAGCTATCAACTGACATTAGCATGTCTTTCAGTTGAGACACAAATACCTTTATGTTTATAGTGCTCATGGCCTTTTCATTATATACTGGGAGATTCAATTTCTAGTTCTGCCACTTCACAGCTTGCAACCCTGCTCTGTGGACTACTTGCTCAGCTCTGAGATAGTGGTTATAATACCTCCCATGTGGGAGTTGCTCTGAGATTCAATAATGCATGTTAAAGATTAGAACCAAACATAGTGCCTAGCACACAGAGTTGGCAATATATCAGTGATAGATTTCCTTCTTTTCTTCCTTCCAAGAAGCAATCCTATTTATTCTGAAATAAAATTTATCATATTTAAAAGGGCTCTAAGGAAGATCCGAATTTCCTATAGTAACTCATTCTATAGAAAATATAGAAATATATAAGAAAAAACTTATATATAAGTTATATAAGAAAAAAGTCACAAAATCTAAGTGAATGTGAGTAATGTCCATTTAATGGGGTTTAGATATTGACTAAAGTTACCTCCTCTCATTAATCATTCTGAGATATCTAGTAATACTTGTAGGTTAGATGAAATGAAACATCTCAAATAATTAAAAAATACCTAAATAAATGTGAACTACTTGACATTTTGGGGATAGATGGCATTGACACGATTTTTAAATGAAGTTAACATATCTTTGGCAAGTTAAGAGAACTTTAGCATTATTTAACACTACTTGAAATTTTACAACTTAATGAAGGTATGAACCAGATCTTTGATTTACCTGGGGGGAAAAAACATAATTTTCATTAAAGGAATTACAATAAAATTAGGAACTTTTGTGTAAGAACATTCATTTAGACAGTGGACTAAATGTTTTCTTAAAAGAAAAAACAATGTACTTACTTCTAAGATTATGAAGTAACATATCTAGTAAAGTCATAAATTTTGAATATTGAGTAACAGAAAAGTCCATTCCTCTAGCCCACAAAAATCCAGATACATAATAATCTAGTAGAATGGCTTCCTTTAAACAGGTTTGAAGGTTTTTGAAATTCAAAAACTTTTTCAGTTTTCTGTAACGAAAAGAAAAATCCAGACATTAAAATCAGATTAGTGAACATTTCCTCTTCTACGTTTTAAAAACGCAGATATTTTTCCTGAGTTAAAATTATATAATGCCCTGAATCTAAAAATATCCCTAAGTTACGTCAAAATCCTAAGTCTAAAATGACATTCAAAAGGGAAACAGAAAAAACAACAACAACAAAAAAGGAAACAAGAGAGGTAAGAAAAGAAAGAGATGAAGAGAACAAGCATGAGCACTCTTTTTGGGCTTCTTCCTCCACTTCTTCTATTCTTCTCCTCGTTCTCTTCACCTTCTTCCTCTTCTTCCCCTTCCATCTTCCAAGTATAGTAACTTTACTAGCATTTTTTTTTCTCCAAAATTCAATTCGTTTTTCCATTTATATGATCAAATTTATTTCTGACAATGTTCTGGAACTGTATTGTGAAATATTTGTTCTGTTTTCTTTCTTTTTTTAATAATTACTTAATTTTGGGAGAGAGAGAGCACGAGCACGTGGGGGAAGGGCAAAGAGAGAGGGAGGCACAGAATCCCAAGCAGTCTCCGCAGCTGTCAGGGCAGGAGCCTGAAGTGGGTCTTGAACTCAGGAACCATGAGATCATGACCTGAGCTGAAACCAAGAATCAGACACTTAACTGACTAGCCACCCAGGCGCCCCTGTTCTCTTTTTTAAAGAATTCCAATTATGTCTATTTTACTCATTTTGCCTATAGCTATAATTTCTGTTAACTTTCAAAAATTTTTTCAAATCATTGCCTTTTCATTTATGTATCTTTCTCAATACAGTTCCTTAGTGTTTTCAGCAGTTTCAAACCCTTGGGCTGCTTATAGATCTACCTCTATAAGAACTTTGTTTTCTATTCTTTGCTGTTTTACATGTTTTATCATCTTTTATCTCTTGTTATCTCTTCCTTGAGTTTTTGTATCTCTGTTTTATGCTCTTGTTGTGATTGTTTCATAAGTTTCTTTTTAGTTCATGATAAATATTTGACAGTATATTTTATGTACTCATGGCTATGTTCATTTGGTTGTATTTTCTTTGCCTGCCAGGTTTTTTACCCCTTACTCTTCAATTATTTTAAATTTTTTTTTAAATATTTATGTTTGACAGAGAGAGACACAGAGCATGAACGGGGGAGGGGCAGAGAGAGGAAGACACGGAATCTGAAGCAGCCTCCAGGCTCTGAGCTGTCAGCACAGAGCGCGATGCAGAGCTCGAACTCACAGACTGTGAGATCATGACCTGAGCTGAAGTCGGATGCTCAACCGACTGAGCCACTCAGGCGCCCCTCTTCAATTATTTTTTAAATGTCATTGTATGCATATTCTTTGTTTTGAACTCAAACCTGACCAAGTGACAAGCTACAAAATAAGTTTGTTCCAATTATTCCAGGTTATTACTCTTTTTTCAATTAGTGGGTTAAAAGAAAAGAAAAAAGAGGATAGGTATTCATTACCATCACATAAACAATCTATTTCTTGTAAATATGGCAATTATCTGTTCCAAGCCTGTGCCTCCTCATCCTGATGTTGCATACAAGGGTTCTTGAAACGGCACTTCAGGTTTTTCTTCTGATCTAGGAGAATACTTATCTTTTTTTTTTTTAGCTCATTCTAAGATCTTTAACTATGTATATCCTTCTTGCTCTTTCTCCTCCACTCCTGCTTGATCTATAATGCTTCTGGCAATCATCCTCACATTTTGTAGTTTGGATTTACAGCATTCCCCTTGTTTGGACAAAGAAGTGATTGGTATTTCCTCATTGCTTAATAGATTTCTGAGGGAGCATATGTGGGTGTGTGACAACTTTATACTGCCATTTTCACAAACAGGAAGTCTTTATTATTAATAATATTGAAATAGATTTTATGATCAGAATGATAAATACAGCAGGATTAAACAAGTTTGGGAACAAATGAAGCTGGTGTTGTGTTTAACTCTCTAACATCCATCTCATCTATAGTGGTATCAAAGTAGACCTCAATGCCAAAAATGAGTTCTGACTCTTCTAAACCAATTGTGATACTCTCACCCCCATCCCATCATGCCATAAAATGGCATTCCGTATATGTATTCCCTATAGTAACTATTGGTGTATGGTGAACACTTTCCTAAAAGTGTTTGAATTCATAACTAAGGATGAGGTTTACTTTCTTCTGTGGAACAGAAATACAAAAAAGTAAATAAATACATTTGACCACTACTGGTACCCATCTTATAATCATAAGAAAAATCAGTCCCCAAATTATACTCATTTCTTGATGATACCACTGAGGCCTTGCATCAATCAACTCTGGACTCAATCTATCTTTGAAAGTTCTGTTATGTATATTTTACATATACATAACATTGTCTTCTGTTTCCAACAGTTAGTCTTCCTTCTAACTACACTCTCCATCTGCCATCTCCATACGTTTTTTAAATATTAAATATTTGACCTAAATAGTTACATGTGCTCCTTGCCTTTCATTTTCATTTTTTCAGTGTTTTACTGTATGTAAATGAAGGCAACTATTTGTCTAAGAATATCTTAGTGAAACTTCTTTGGCATCCCTGTATCTTTGCTCTCCCTCATCCCCCTGCCACCACTTCCCCTAGTACCTTTGAATCTTAACCTTCAACTTGAATTGCAGGGCCAAATATTAACCATTTCTATTCTTTGTTCAGTCATTTCACCCCAAAGGAGATTATGCAGGGAAGCACTTGGAGCAAGATGCTGCCACAGTCTGAATGCAAGGCTTCCACACATTTTACTGGCAAACTTGTAAGTTTTTCCTCTGGGGATAAGAAGAGATGGGACATGGGAGAGGGGAGAGATGGCTATTGTTGCGGCATTAGAGACTACAGGAAAAGAGAAAGATGCTTCACAGGGATCTAGGAAATTGTGCTATAGTGATAGGTGATGTAACTATCAACTTTGTCTCACCAAGAATTCCAGTGAAAGCATTACATTATTCCTACATGCTCTTGAAATTGGAGTGCATCTTATTTTTTAAATATGATGACATGCAGAAATAAGCCTTAAGGCAGGAGCTGCACAGCGCATGAAGGCCCAGTTATGGAAAGGTTATTAAAAGATCTTTCAGGGTTATTTCTGTGTTCAAATAGTTATTTTCAATTTAGTCCTTATCCTTTTTTTTCAAAAAGGATTTGGGCGGATCTGTAAAAAATCAGGGTTACATTAAAAGCATGAATGATTGATAATAGTTAGGAGATCATGAGAAATGTATGCAGACATTTAACTTCACTTGAAGTGTACTCTAGAAATATGTTTTAATAATACTATAATGTTTCATTTGGTTGGCTGCTTTCATGAAACACAATTTTTAATTTTAAAAGCTAAGGAAATGTGCTGATTTCCTATAATTTATTTAAATAGGTTTATAGCTTTGTAGACTGTATGATTTTGGCATACTTCTGTCACTTGGTGACAGGATACCTAAATTATATTTCTGTCATTTTGAAAGGTATGTAATCCCCATTTATAATAATGCTATTTTAAATAGAAATGAATGATTGATTGCAAATATTTCAGGATTACTGTTCTAAAAATCACATAAAGAACCTCAAGAAAATTACTTTGCGAAGAAATGGCTCCTGACATAACACTGTCATTTATCCAAAATTGATATCCTAAAATATGAGATTACTTCAGGTGAATTCTATTAATGAGAAAGTCTAAAAGGTCAACCTGCATTGAACCTCGTTGCTTCTATACTGCTAACTTCTGTATCACCCTCTGTATCATTTCTTTTATCCTAGAAGTCACCTCTTAAAGACTGAAAATACTTTTAAAATTTAAATATTTAACAACAAACAGAGCCAATAAGTGGAAAAAAAAAGATTGTCACACAAGGTATGGGATGCAGTAAAACTTAAAATTTGGTAAGAAATGAGTCTAAAAACAATTTGTTTGCAATACCTTTTATTTAATATTAATTGCATTTAATAAAACATCTTTAATATTTAATACAAATAAATTGTAAAATATATTAAATATCTGTCATTTGCATCATATTATTTTGCCCAGTATTAAATAACCTATGTTTTGCATTTCAATGACCAACATTTGAGATTACTTAGAAATGGAAAATAATATTTTATTTACTAAGCACAAATAATCAGGGATACCATTACAATGAATGCAGTTTACTAATCAATTCTCACACTAAAAACCAAAATTCCCAATAGGTATTCATTTCTTTAAAAATGGTAAAATCATCATGAGATACTTGTTTAAATATCTGTGAAATTTTTTAATTGACTGACTAATATTTATAAAGATATAGCAGTATGGCCAAATCACAGGTCACCACGATTTCTAGCAGGATTTGCAGGCCCTGAAGGTAAAGAGCATCGTGGGAAAAGGCCTGTCAGTGTCATTTGCCTGCTCTTAATATGCCTTCTCTTCTCAAATTTCTCTTCCAGCCAGTACATCTGTCATATTTTCTTCTCAGTAGTAAATCACCTCTATTTCACAATATTTGTAAGATCTGCAAATGACAGACACTGACAGGATCATTTTCTGTTTGTCCATTATGGTCCACAATACCCTAACATCCGGACGACAGGCCTACAGAAATCTTATGAGACATTATAATCCAGAACATCACATCATTCCCACTCTCTACACATTATAGTCAATGAGGTTTCCATTATTAGAGCAACATAACTTTTGAAATGACTGATTATTCAAAACACGTTTTAGGAACTTGTGTGTTAGATATATCTAACTAGAATTCTAAGTAAATAATTTGCTGTAGAAATCAATGGCCTTAAGAATGAGATGTACATATACTAGAATTGTGGCCCATAAATTCAGTTTTACTCACATTTTTAGGCAAAATATATGAAATCAGAGTATTTAGTATAGCTTCATATCTGATAAAAATCCCAGGTAGATGGCTTAATACTCAGGATTTCCAAAATATTAAAATGTATTAATTATTAATATTACAAAAAGTACAACTTATCCTTGTCACAATGAGACAGAAGACCTAAAGGTTATCGTGCATATTGAAAGTTTTATGAATGAAAAAGAAAAGAGGCAGAAGACAGCATATGTTAAAGGCTGCTTTTAACAATAAATCCTTACTCTCTCTTAACATTAACACATTGATCTGAAACACATTTCTCCCACAAAGAAGATAGCTGAGCAGTGTAAAAAGTCAGTTGTTTGAGAATTTTCACGTTCCAGACTCTGGATGGAGATATATATAATTATATATACACATAATCTCCAGAGTATATATATTTGCCTGATACAATAACTCTTTTTTAAAAAGTTTAAAATTTCTAATAGCATTTCATGGCCATTTATAGATGCAGAACTAGAACTGTTCTAGATTTCGTTGTAATATTGAAGTGCTTACTGTTGAACTCCATTTATGTCTTCTGTTAGCATTTCAGTGATTTGAGCAGCTGAAAGAAAATCTGGAGACAGAATCGTTTCATGCTCCTGGAATTCAGCATCTCTCTACCAACAACAACAACAAAAAAAGGTGGAATGAGTTATTTCAATCACATGTTCTACATATTAATCCAATGATATGAAAATTTGTTCTGTGTTCTAGTTGCAATAAGAAATAAAATTTAAATATGACAGTCTTCCAGATAATCATTTTTCTCCTCTGTTTTCAAGTAATGGTACCTCTCTTCTGAAAAGTTGAATTTCTAGTTAATTTGTCTTTTACACATATTTAAAACTGGGTGATGGCTTTCAGTTAACAAACTTCTTTATGATAGTTTGGCTATCATAAATATGATATTTATGGCTATCATAAGTAATGCTGCAATAAACATAGGGGTGCACGTATCCCTGTGAATTAGTGTTTTTGTATTTTTTGGATAAATACCCTGCAGTGCAATTACTGGATCATAGGGTACATATATTTTTAATTTTTTCAGGGACCTCCATACTGTGTTCCAGTGGCTGCACCAGTTTACATTCCTCCAGATAGTGCATGAGGGTTCCTTTTTCTCTACATTCTCACCACTTGTTATTTCTTATATTTTTGATTTTAGCCATTTTGAGGTGATATCTCATTGTAGTTTTGATTTGCATTTCCCTGATGATGAGTGATGTTGAGCATCCTTTCATGTGTCAATTGGCCATCTGGATGTTTTCTTTGGAGAAATGTCTTCATGTCTTCTGCCTGTTTTTAATGGGATTATTTGCTTTGGGGGTATTGAGTTGTATCAGTTCTTTATATATTTTAGATACTAACCTTTCATCAGATGTCATTTGCAAACATCTTCTCCCATTAGTATTTTGCCTTTTAGTTTCAGTTAGTTTTGTTGATTGTTTCATTTGTTGTGCAGAAACTTTATTTTGACGTAGTCCTAATAGTTCATTTTTGCTTTTATTTTTCTTGCCTCAGGACATATATTTAGAAAAATGTTGGTATGGCCAATGTCAGAGAGATGACTTCCTGTGCTCTCTTCAAGGATTCTTATGGTTTCAGGTGTCATACTTAGATCTTTAATCTATTTTCAGTTTATTTTTGTGTATGGTGAAAGTGGTCCAGTTTCACTCTCTTGCATGTGGCTGTCTAGTTTTCCAACACCATTTGTTGCAGAGACCGTCTTTTTCCCATTGTACATTCATTCCTCCTTTGTTGAAGATTAATTGGCCATACAATTGTGGGTTTGTTTCTGGGTTTTCTGTTCTATTCCATTGATCTATGTGTCTATGGTATGCCAGTACTATACTGTTTTTAAGTACTACTGCTTTGTAATATAACTTGAAACCTGCAATTGTGATACCTCCAGTTTTTTCTCTTTCAATATTGCTTTATTTGAAATCTTTTGTGGTTCCATACAAATTTTAAGATTGTTTATTCTAGTTCTATAAAAAATGCTGTTGGTATTTTGATAGGGATTGCATTAAATCTGTAGATTTTTGGGGTATTACATACATTTTAACATTGTTGTTCTTCCAATCCATGAGTATGGAATGTCTTTCCATTTTTTTGTGTCATCTTTCATTAGTGTGTTATAACATTCGGAGTATAGGTCTTTCACCTCTTTGGTTAAGTTTATTCCTAGATATTTTATTGTTTTTGGTAAAATTGTATATGGGATTGCTTTCTTAATTTCACTTCCCACTGCTTCATTATTAATGCACAGGAATGCAACAGATTTCTGCACATTGATTTTGTATCCTGTGACTTGACTGAATTCATTTATCAGTTCTTATAACTTTTTGGTGGTGTCTTTCAGATTTTCTATATATATAGTATCACATCATCTGCAAATAGTGGGTTTTACTTCTTCCTTACTAATTTGGATGTGTTTTATTTCTTTATGTTGTCTAACTGCTGTGACTAGGACTTCCAATACTATGTTGAATAAAAGTGGTGAGTGAACATCCTTGTCTTGTTCCTGACCTTAGGGGAAAAGCTCTCAGTTTTCACCATTGACTATGATATTGGCTGCGGGTTTTTCATATAAGGCCTTTATTATGTTGAGGTATGTTCCCTCTAGACTTACTTTGTTGAAGTAGGAATAGATATTGTACTTTGTCAAATACTTTTTCTGCATCTATTGAAATGATCATATGGTTTTTATCCTTTCTCTTATTGATGTGATGTATCACGTTGATTGTTTTATGAATATTGAACCACACTTGCATCCTGGGAATAAATCCCACTTCATTGTGGTGTATGATTTTTTAATGTATTATTGGATTCGGTCTGCTAATATTTTGTTAAGGATCTTTGCATCTTTATTCATGAGCGATAGTGGTCTGCAGTTCTCTTTTTTTTTTGGTGGTGCCTTTATCTGGTTTTGGTGTCAGAGTGATTTGGGCCTCAGAGAATGAATTTGGAAGTTTTCCTTCCTCTTGTATTCTTTTGGTACAGTTTGAGAAAACGAGGTGTTAACACTTCTTTAAATGTTTGGTAAAATTTGCCTGTGAAGCCATCTATCTGGTCCTGGACTACTGTTTACTGATTACTGATTCAATTTTATTGCTGGTAATTGGTCTGTTCAAATTTTCTATTTTTTCCTATGGCAGGTTACATGTTTTTAGGCAATCCAACAAGGAGATAACCACCCAGCAGTGACCAGCCTGCCACATGCCTCACCCAGATAAGCTGAAAACCCAGTGCAACCAGGGGTAGCAGGGCCACTTCTTTATTCTAAGAGTTTTGGTCAACAGGATTGGCCACCAATCCTCAACACAATACCAACATTCCAGAACTGCCATGAGGACACATCTACCCAGCATTGGAAAAGAAAGAAAAAGGGTTAGAAGCTGAAACTCTATTGTAGGGAAAGCATTTGGTGGATTGAATGTGCTGCTTATGGCGAGAACTTCCCAGAGAGTCACCAAAGGGCTGATCTTCCCCTCATATGTGTCTTGGTCTCTCCCAGTGACAGTCTAAAACCACTGTGGGGCTCGGAGCATTGGATGATCAGTTTTACGTGTGCATCCCAGGCAAGCCAAAAATGAATTATCATGGGGGAGATCTCCTCTATGGGACTGACACTTCCCTCAGTTCTGAGTCATCTAAGAACACCTTCTGGTGGGAAGGAGCAAGTGTCCTTTGTCTTTGGAGCTAAGTGAATCAGTCTCTTATTCTAGCTAACAGGCTTAAGAAAAACTGTCCAAGAGCTGAACCAGAGTCTTATGATTAAAATGAGACTAGGTTCAGGGCCAGCTAAAGAAATTTAGAGCACAAAGAGAATAGGAAGTGAGAACAGGTCTCCATATCAGTTCTCCCAGGTTTTCTTTTCCCCAGTGAATAGACCAGTTATTCAGAGAAGCACAGAGGCAAAAATTACATTGGCATTAAACCAACTCTGTTTCCCAGAGGAGGAACTTACTGATCCTAAAAGGTCAAATAAGCGGTGCTGTGCAGACTTAATTTGGGGGTACAACTGTTCCTCTGAGGGTCCCCTCATAATCACCAAGATGATTCAGGCAGCCCAGGTCCAAGGAACCCAGAAGTGGACCATTCAAGTGGGTCGTTGGCTTCCCACAGGATGGAAATCAAACATGAACCAAGAGGAAGAACAGAGTTTAGACAGAGAGACATAGAGAGAACATATAAACAGAGAGACACAGAGAGAACAGATACAGACAGAGGATCTGGAAAACTCAGAAAGGAAGGGAGCATGAGTCCTATCTTTGCTTGAGTATTCTGGATTTTTTATGGAGGACAATGGTCTGGAATATGTATCTTCTTAGGCATCCAGGAATCGATAAAACAAGAATGAGTCAATTTACAAACTTTAAAAAATATCTACATCTTCCTCATTGTGCTTGGGCTTCAAGAGGAGGCAAAGAAAAGTAAAACAAAAGAAAACGAAACAACTTGTTAGCCTCACTATCTTAACGTCTAGTGGAAGGAACAAACCAAGGGTGACTTTAAGACAAGAAAATAAAATGAAAAGTGAGCCATAAGAAAGGAACAAGAACAGAGACAGGCCAAGGAAAGCCTATAGACAGGAGGTCCAGAAATGGACGTTGGTAGATTGGGCAAGAATGATGCCCCAGGTGGATGAATTGGCAACAGGATACTTGGGGACTGGTTCTATAAATATCAACTAATTCACACAATGGTGCCATGGATACAAGTCAAGGACTAGTTGGATCTAAGTGGGAAGTGGGCATTGGAAACATATTGTGGGAGACCTCAAATTTAATAATTAAATAAATATTTGCTGATTACAACATGCAAGATACTGCACAAGAGATCACAAATATTTTAGACCTTGGCTGGTCAAAGAGTGATAGGCTGAAGAGTTTGTTTTTACTAATATAGGGAATAAGGAACCCATGAAATTTTTTAGCAGTCAAGTGACAAGATAAAATTGTGCTTTAAGGAAAGGCATTTTGTAGGAGGGTGAAGGACAAACAGGAGCAGAGAAAGGACTTAGAGGAGAGTTCAATGAAAATGTTTTTGAACTTTTCAGGAATGAGGCATCAGACTGCACTCGGTTCCTAGCAGTGTGCATGAAAAGAAAGGGGTGAATGCAACATATTATATATGGGGGACTACAAGAGGCCAGAATGAATAGAGGGTATGAGTTTTTGAAATAGATGACTGAAAGAGAAAGGCGGTGATTCTTAGGGCCTCCAATAGCACCTATGCCACCTTTGTGTGACCAGGCAACCTCTGTGAGTAGAGGATGTGTTAAAAGGTTTAAGGCTGATACAGCCCTGCCTCTAAGTGCACTACTTGTGAATACAGTAGTTTTACCTCCTGTTCAACCCTCAGCCATGTCCTGTTGTTCAGAGTACAGTCTGTAAGAACCATACGTGGCACTCTCATTACACCAATAAAAATGGAAGCATCAGAAGATGATGCTGGTTTTAAGAAGGCAACATGATGAGTTTGATTTCAATGGTTGAGTTTAAAGTGGAATATGCATATCAAGGAAGAAATGCTTAGAAGGTAATTAGAAATGGTAGACTCAGAAAGGTCAAGTTTTAAAATGTTGCTTTAGGAGTCACTCCAAGTGTGAGGATGGATCAAACTGCCTAGAGCCAGAGCATGAGGACAAGAGCTGTGAATGGGGGATGGAAGAGGTGATGGAGAAGTAGAAATAGGAAGCAGCAGCTCCACAAAAATCAAGAATTGTGAGATTTGGAGGGGTGGGGGAGGGAGCAAATGTTTTCAACGCAACAAATGGTTAATTATCCTTCCGTGTGAATGGGTTCCAATAAATAAGAACAGCAACAAAATGCTTTGCTATAGTTAACAAGATAACATCCCACATTTTCCTTATTTCTTTTCAAGAGTAGAAAAATCCCAAAGCTAACACTTATTGGGAATGGTAATCATCTTAATGTTTGTAATTTAATATTAAATTATTGTATTTTTATTTTTAAAAATCTAATTCAGACATACAATAATGTACTTTATTACCTATCTTTTTGTAACCCAGGGCTAGCAAATTAAACTAGGTCATTCTATTAGATTATATACTCAATAAGAAAAAAATACTTTTATTACCTAATATGATATCTTGCAGCTAGTAGGCCCTCAGATACTTGTAAATTGAGTTATATGCACTCAGTTTTTGGATAGGACAGCATTTTAGTCTGTAACATATGACTATATATTAGTTAAATGTTTGTTGGTTATGTTTTTTATTATTGGCAGTAAAGTATAATTATTCTTGTACTGTCAACTCCATTAGACTGTAAATTTATCAGGGACAGTCATTCAATCTTTTACTTCTTTTTAGAATTCTGCAGATCCTAGTCATGTCAACATAGGTTGTTAATCAACTGCCTGAATTCATCTCTATCATCTGATGCCATTATAGGTGAAGGAGCATGATGAACAGTAGGACTTGGACTTGGAGGGCTCATGAGGCTTTGACTACTGACTAATTTTGTGACTTACAGCAAGTCATTTGAACCTAGGTTTGAGTTCATGTTAAATATCATTATGATATTTTAACAAAGATTGCTGTCATTATTAACAAATAAAAATATGCATGAAAAGTACATTGTACATTCAATAAATTTTATTAGATGTGAAAATGTTCACACAGACATTAGAAGAAAATAGGTCACACAAGACCTGTCTGAAAGAGACTACAACAATCTTAAACCTTTTTTACAATAATAACTCTAGCTAAGATGCTCAACATTAGTGTCTCTCTTTTTGCTAAAACTCGACAGCTTACGATAATCATCTTGTAGGAGGGCTTGCCTCTGGTTTTGTTGTTGTTTTCTTTTGTTTTAAATTGAATTCCTGAACCTATTTTAAACTATAACTCTTTTTTTGTTTGTTTATATGCTGCCTTGCACTTGAAAGAATATAAGGTGGTAAAAAAATCTTTAATCTTTCAACACATATATTCTGACTTATAAAAATTAAAGATACAATAGAAAATTCATGAATAGCCTAATAAAAATGTGGATATATAATTTGGTTTTCTCTGTAAAATTACATCTCTGACTAGAAAAATATGTAAGCTAAACTTCACTGTAACTCATTTTACTCCACCACCTGGTGGATTTTAGCAATTATTCCAGAAGCAATAAAATTGTAAGCTTAATATTATTTGCCAGATAATCTTGTCTCTGAATTTTTTCTCTAACTCACCTAAAATTTCCACATTGTATATATGTCTTTCTTCTAGAATTAAGCTTTCGGGGCATCTTTCTACACATCACCAGTAGTATTCTCAAAAGATTCTTAATAAATGTTCATTAAAAGAAGGACAACACAATTCATCAAACATGACTAAAGAGGGGTTTCACAGTCCTAGAGAACATAGACTAGTCTGCAATTTCCACACTCTGAAGGGCTCTCTTCATGCATGAAAATAAATGTACTAAGAAGCAGCGCTGTGTTGAGTGATGTCAGAGCCTAAGGCAAAAGGAAAACTCAGTAGCTCTGATGCTGTCTTTATGTAAAATTTTGATCCATTATGGGCTTTTTGTATTAACTTTCAATTTTTAAAAAATGCCTTCAACTAAAGTTCATCTTGACTACTAAATTTTGGCATCCCTAAATTTTGTGCCCAAAGAGACTGCCTCACTCACCTCACTACAGTCCAGGCCATCCTAAGGAGCCAATGTAAGAAAAAGAAAAATATATATTTTTTTAAATAATAGATGAAAGAAGGATAAGTCAAAACAAGAACTAGATCTTTAAAACAATGAATAAAATAGGCAAAAACCTTTGGCAAATGTGATTAAAAGAAAAAATAACTATATGCCACATTATATGGAGATACATTTGGAAATTATAAGACAATGGGTGATTTCCTAGAATATAGAAGTTGTCAGATTTGAGCAGAGGTGAAAAAGGCAATGGAACTGACCAAATTAAACTGGAAGTCTACTTTTTAAAAAGTCACCATGCCCGCACAGTTGTACACTTGAAGTTCTACCTAACAATCAGGAAGACATAAATTCTGTTAGTCTAATAATTACAGACTGTAGACGATTTATTTTTAAGCAGTCAGCATAGTCCACACAGAAAAACCTAAACTAGAGCAAAATGGAAATTATAAACCAAAATCATTAATGAATTCAGATGCAAATATTTTAATTAAAATATTATCTTAGAAAGTTGTGTCCAACAGTGTACTCAAAGAAAAATAAGCTGTGACCAAATAAGGTTAATTTCAGAGATGCAAGGATGGATCATCATTAACAACTGCAGCACATTTTTTATGTCAAATTAAATGATTAAAATGGTATAATTATATAAGTAAATAATGAGCAAGCATTTGCTGGAATTCAGCAGCAAAACTCTTAGTAAAAAATAAATAGAAAAAAAAACTTAAACAGAAAAATAATTGTTTGCCAAAACATCAGATTGAATGGTGAAAAACTGAAGTCATTCTTATGAAACCAGAAACTAAAAAGGGATCTTGGTTAGTAACATTATTGTAATTCAACACTCTACAGAGAACCTAACTAATATAATAAGAAACTAAATATGTGTCTTAAATATTGAAAATGAAGAAATAAAAAATATTTATTTGAAGATTACAGGGTTGCATACCTAAGAAACCTGACATTGTACTAACATGGTTTGAGTTAATAAGAAATTTGATAAGATGGTTACATAACATAAATATATAAAGGCCAATGGCTTTTCTCTATATTAGAAACTAATCAGAAATGGAAATGGTAGAAACTTGATTAAACTATACTTGGTTATGAATATAATAAGAAAGATATAGACCTAAAGAAGTTATAAACTTTATCAAAAGTTTAATAAAAAGGCTTAATAAAGAAGATTCACTGGAAAATTTCAAATTAAAAAATTAAATCCTTCCCACATCATAAATGTAATGTGATGACAATTTTGAATCTCAATTGTATCATTCTGGAAACTTACAAAATAATTTTGTAAAATTATGCAAGAATACATACATCTTCAAGAAGAAAAATAGTGAGTGAAACCTTTCCAAATTAGGTCACTGGAAAAGAAAGGATATTAAAAATATAATAATGTACAATATATATAAGTTTTCAGAAATTCAAAAATACATACATATATATATATACACACACACACATATATACATACATATACATTTATACACATACATGTATACATATATAAATTTGGATTCTCTATTCTGTTCTACTATTCTGGCCATCCTTGCGTTTATTCATGTGTATATACACATGTGATAGTGACAGTCCATTTTCGATGGAAAGAGAGGACACTTTATTTAGTAAATGAAGTTGGCATAACTGATGGTTCATGTCTAGAAGAAGATAAAATTAGATCCTCATTTCAAATATACCAAATATATCTATCAAAAATTCATTTTAGCGATGTTAAAGACATAACTGTAGTAAAATAAAACTTTTTTTAATTTATTTTTTTAACGTTTGTTTACTTTTGAGACAGAGAGAGACAGAGCATGAACAGGGGAGGGGCAGAGAGAGAGGGAGACACAGAATCTGAAACGGGCTCCAGGCTCTGAGCTGTCAGCACAGAGCCCGACGCGGGGCTCGAACTCACAGACCGTGAGATCATGACCTGGGCCGAAGTCGGACGCTTAACCGACTGAGCCACCCAGGCACCCCGTAAAATAAAACTTTATATGTTAGAAAAATATTAAAGTTTACTTGCATAACCTTAAAGAGCTGAAGAGAGGAGAAGCAGGACTTTTAAAATAAGAGAGGAAACTCAAAGACCACTAGTAAAAAGAAAGACAAGCCCAAATGTCTGTCAATATCTCCAAACCCACAGCCACTATTCCCAGAGGTTCTAAATGTTTTATAAATAATACTACTGCATATTAACATTTTGAAGAACATTAGTACTATCTTCTCAACAATATTTTAAAAAGTAATATTTTTGGCATCCTCCCCATGGTTCTGCTCAGGTTTTCCCATGGTATGTGCTAAAAATGGTTTCAATAAATATCTCCTGAGTGATACAGAAATTGCAAGACCCTGATCATCTTGCTGCTCAAGTTGAGCCCCAAGAGTTTCTCTCTAACCTATTGATGATGCAGTGAAGGCTGCTTTCAAGGTCTGTAGGGAGATCACCTAATGTAGAGAGAATTGTCTATGGCCTCCTCCTGGACATGTTGAAGATCTCCGAGACAAGTAACACTACCTTTCCACCCAAGATTATGTAAGTGCCCTTACTTCAGTAAGAAAGATAAAGTCTCGAAGGCACTGAGTAAATGTCATCCATTAGGAATGGGGTAACACTCAGACATAATTCAGAAGAAGCAATTGGGCAATAATCATTTATGTTTTCTTTTAGGTCTCCAATGTGAGTTGAAGTATAGTCCTTTTATGTATATACTACTTAAATGATTATATTTCCTAAACAGTATTTTTTTTTAAGATACTAAGAAAGTCAGTTTATGTATGAACAAGCTACTGATAAAAGACTACTGATTACAGTCTAAAAGACTACTGATTATAAACTCATTTATGATTTAATTTATAAATATTTATAAACACCTTTCATTTTCAGATCTATACATAGCAAACATTTTCAGATTTTTGTCATTTTTGTCTAGTCTTATGAATTTACACAGGTATTTCCAAAACATTTAGTCTTATCTTCTAGAGGGAGGCATTTACTCCCATGTTACTAAAGAAACTGGAATGTCGAATTCAAAAAGTTGGCAAAAATAGTTTATGCAGTGTTTACAGAAAAAAAAAAAAATCCTGGACCTGCATCTCATGCCTGCTTGTTCACAGTACCTCAATAGATTTTGGTTTATGATAAGTACCTTCCTTGGAGTATGTGAGACCACCTGTGATTTTAATTAGTTATCATGTTTTACTGAGTGCCTACTATGTGATCAGGATACTTGATTGTTTTTATTCTAGGTACTGACAACACATAAGTCTGGAAACCTCAAACTACTGGAAGCTTATGCTTTATTTTTGATCGACTTGGCGAAAAAGGAAATATTTCACTACTGTTTGGCTCAGATGACTTAGATGGTCTACTGGCTAAGTCAATTTGGATACAGAATATATTAGAAATGACACCATAAGGGACTAGGTCTTGGGGGATCAACTCTGGAAAGAATCTGAGCTGAGCTGCTTTTCAGTATCTAACTGAAAAGCAGTAGCCTTGGGAACAGACTCAGAGAGGTCTTTGCCATCTTTTCCATCTGCCCCCTAAAACACATTGTGGGCACCAGTGGACTGCAGGCAGGCCTTGTCACTCTAATGAATGCTGGCTGGATGGATCAGCTGGCTTCTCTGTGACCTACAGGAACTCTGCTTTCATTAGAATGGAAAATGGCATTCCTACCAAGCAGCATATCATATGCCTGTTCCTTTCAGTACAGGCTAAGTGAGTACAGCTAAGTGAGTCCAAATTCCATCTAGATTTCTTCAGTTTGTTACTAACTAAAAGAGTGAGCATTTTCTGAATTGCTTATTACAGGGAATACCTGCTCCTCCAGGAAATTAACAAATGTGCCCACTGACAGGTGCTAACATGGCAGATAATCATCTAAGGTCTATAACTAACTCATTCATCTGACCCAACCAAAAAAAAAAAAAAAAAAAAGGTGATTTTCTTTTCATGGAGTATTGCACTTCTTTGCATCTTTAAAAACGATTTGTTTTTTTTTTTTAAATGCAGATTCATTAGCCCCAAATTTATCAGTCTTCTTGGAAAGGACATATCTACATGGATAAACAAGTATATGCAGTGTACAATGCCAAATGAGCATTTTCTTAAGTAAGTTTTTGTATATATTTAAGTAACACAATTTAATTGGGAAATTTCCTCTGCCACTTTTGAAACTGTATTACTTACATTAGAGGTCACAAGGGAGTAACTAGCTTAGTAACCAGTTTATCACATTAAAATGTGTTTTTAATATATGCTAATTTCAAAAGGCTCATAGGAGAGCCAGCATGCTTTAGCGGTCTGCATACAGTATTCAGAAGAATCTTGATTGGGAACAACTTGTATATATCTCTGAAGCCAGGCACTAAATTATTGACTCCGTGTTTCCTCATTTATAAAATAGCAGCTAATACTTATCTTCTGAACACAAAAAAATGTTATTTAGACTAATAAGAGAGTTGAGCATAGCAACGTTAATTATAACATTATTATGCACCTTCAGTCTTAAAAAAAAAAAAACAACTGAAGACAAACTTCATAGAACAACATGATGGACTCAGTGCATGAAGATTTAAACTTTTTTTTTTTAGCAATATCTGGCAAAGCAGATATGTCCTTAATTAAAATCATAGCATACTAAGCTTATGAGTAATTAAAGTTACCTAAAACCCATTTATTATTGAGAGTTGGTGTTGGGAGGGGTCTAAAGATAAACCTTTTCTTTTTTTATTTTTTTTTTTTCTTTTAACACAGGAAACCACTGGGACCCAAGGAAGTTAAATAACTTTCCTAACGACAAGCTGATGCTGTGCAACTAAGCCATAAGCACAAGGTCGAGTTTCCAGCGCCCCTCCTTTGTCCTATCATGTGTTTCTTTATTTAGAGAAGTGATAAAATAACCAGGGAGACACCAAGCCCTGCCTTCAAATATTAATCTACCAACAATGAAGAGTTATTATACCATGACCTTTGAACAGTAAGAACAGTGATCATTGCAAAAAAATCAGTAGCACTTTCCAAAAACGGACTGGCCCATTTTAGATTCCAAGATCCCCTTTCAAGTGCAGAGAAGCGAAGAGAAGTGCGCCGTCGTGAGGTCGCGGGGACCCAAAAACGTCCAAGGGAGTTATTTCTACAGTTTCTACCCGAGGGCACTTCGCGCGGTCTGCGGCAGGGCTCGGGGGCGCGGGGCGGTGCCTCCGTGATCCCCGCCTGTCTCTGGGACCCCGACGCCGCCCTAGGCCCGCTCTCAACCCGACCTCATCCCGTGCCGCGCTCCCAACCCGGGCGCTGGGGGCCGACCTCAGCCGCGGACCCTGCGGGCCCGGGGCGTGCACTCGGGGGGTCGCGGGTGCGGGGAAGGAGCGGCGTACCTCTAACTCCGGTGTGGTTCCCGCCGGGGTCGTCGCCGCGGGGGTCGTTCCCCCAGGAGTAGTCCCCACAGACATCGTCATTAACTCGCCGCGGAGTTGCGGCCTTTCGTCGCCTAGGCAACCGGGGCGGGGCCGGGGTCTGGGTCTAGGGAACGGATTCATCTGCGAGCGGCTTCCGGGTCGGCAAGAGGGCCCCTCTGGGAAAAGGCAGGGGCGGGGCCGGGGCGGCCGGAGACCCGGGTCCCGGCTGCTGCGGGCAGCTCTGCGAAGTCCCCTCACAGCAGAGCTTTGAATCATCGGGTAGAGAGACAGGCTCCTTCCTTTTAGTAAGAGTGAAAGCAAGGGGGGGGGGGGGGGAGGCAATTTAAATGGCAGTATCTAATGCTAACATAGCCAGTTCTCAATAAATACTGAAATGAGACATATTATTGGAACTTGATCATTGATTGGTATTGAGATTTTACTGTATTGGTATTGAGAAATTACTGTAATTTTAAGGTGTTATTGTCACGTTTAGAAGGAGAAAGAAGTGTCGTATTAGAGATACATATTGAAAGATTTAGTGTTGATGGGATGATAGAATGTATGCATTTACTCCAAAATAATGAGGGAGGAGGGGTTTGGGTCATTGAGTGAAAGTAGAGTAGATGAATCAAGACTGGGTACGTGGAGGAGGGTGCTCATTACATTACTTTTTCTATTTTGGATACATTTGAAGTTTTCAATGATAAAAGTATTTAAAAAATAATATATTAATGGCAGTATTCGTATTCTTCTCTGAATGACAATACCTGCTTTGAAAATCTACCTTGTATTTACCTGCGTGGAAGTTGCTATGCAGAAAGTTTCCTGTAAGAATCAGACATTTTTAAACAATTTTTTTAAGGTTTATTCATTTTTTAGAGGCAGAGACAGAGCATGAGGGGTAGAGACAGAGGGAGACACAAAATCTGAAGCAGGCTCCAGGCTCTGATCTGTAAGCACAGAGCCGGATATGGGGCTCCAAACCACTAACTGTAAGATCATGACCTGAGCTAATGTCGGAAGCTCAACCAACTGAGCCACCCAGGCGCCCCAGAATCAGACATTTAAAAAAAAAATGTTTTGGTTTTCCCATCTGTAAAATGAGATAATAACAGTGCCTGCCTCCTAGCCTTACTGTGAGGATTTAACACGTTAATATACGAGAATGTTTAGAACAATGTCTGGCACCTGTAACTGCTAGATATTATTAGGATTACCATTAGTTTGTATTATATTTCTCTTGACTTTAGTCCACACTGTGCATAGCTGCCAGGATAATATTTCATTATGGGCCTCTTATATTTGCCCATTGCCTTTCAGGTCAAACTGAACACGAGCATAGGCTCGTGAGAATTGTGCCCAATTGCCTCACAGTTCAAATTATGCACAAAATTTGTACTATCAGTCCATGTTCATGAATTCTCTTGTTTTGTGTATGTTCGGCCAATGTTTCAAGTGGATTGTAGTGTCTTGATATTTTCATCCCTAAAGAAACTGGTTTAGTTGTTAATACAGAGTAGTCATTCAACAATGTGTTTATGACTTCCAACCCCATTTAAAAAGGACTACATTAGAACTTCCGCAATTAGTGAAAATATAGTCAATTTATAGTGATTGCCAGAGTTAATACAAGAACTACCACCTCGCAAACTCATTACAATGCTTAATTATCTGATTGTTTCCTTATGATAGCTACTTCAAAGAAACTGAAAATAAAAAGTCACCTTCTGCTAGGTGAGAGCACTCCATGTTCTTTAAATTTAGCATTTGGTAGAGTGCTAAAGCATTGACTTCTCTAAACTGCAGTTCTAGTTTCCTCAAAGACCTGATTTATTTTTCTGGCCTTTAATTGTCTTGCTATTTCTTTGACAGTTTTTAGGTTTTCTGTGCCCCTTTTTTTGGACTAGATGGATACTCCATTAAAGATGGAATCAATTTTCACAGAGATGGGAGAGTTCCCTCAGAGAGGGGAAAATTGTTTTCTAGGAATTCCATTTTTTACTATATTTAATGGTGTAATTTATTGGAGAAGTCATTTCCGAGGAGGTAATTTAATTTTATGGGACACAAAATTTTTTGCCCGGTAAGGAGTGGTGTTGAAAACCCATTAGCCTGAAGGTTACTTTTAATCTGCACAAGTTGAAGCTGATTTTAGCCTCCTACTTCTTTTGTAGGGAGGTGCCCACAAGGAAGACAAATCTCAGTAGGTGATGCGTTTTCTTACATGGAAAGGTCAGTTAAGTCTTCCTTCTCAGGTCTCTTTTGAAGATAAAGGCTTCTAACCAAAGGCTGCAAAATTCCATTTTTTATCTTATTGTTATAGGATGGAAGAGAAAAGGAAACCTATGGGTCTTATAGTTTACAATTATTGTTTGAAAAGACCTTTGACTTTTACCACATCACAGCGAAATGTGGGATAGCTTGATACCGTTATTTTGATCAGTTGGATCGGCCCCTGTTCTCATAAAAGTATTACCATCCATATACCTGTAAACCTGAGTGGAGCACATGTTACAAATAGAATCAGTTTTTTTGAAGAGAGGCATTTTCATAATTTTGCCAATTCAAGTTTTGAATGTTTAAAAGACACCATACTTTTAAATACCTGAGAAACAGGGGCACCTGGGTAGCTCAGTCAGTTAAGCCTCCAACTTCAGCTCAGGTCATGATCTCATGGTTTGTGGGTTCGAGCCCCATGTCAGGCTCTGTGCTGACAGCTCAGAGCCTGGAGCCTGCTTTGGATTCTCTCTCTCTCTCTCTCTCTCTCTCTCTCTCTCTCTCAAAATAAATAAATGAATAGGGGCACCTGAGTGGCTCAGTTGGTTAAGCATCCGACTTGGGCTCAGGTCATAATCTCATGACTGGTGGGTTTGAGCCCTGCATCGGACTCTGTGCTGACAGCTCAGAGCCTGGAGCCTGCTTCGGATTCTGTGTCTCCCTCTCTCTTTACCCTTCCTCCTCTCATGCTCTCTCTCTGTCTCAAAAATAAAGAAACATTAAAAAAATAAAATAAATTAAAAAATAAAAAATAATACCTGAGAAACATTTAGGAAAGGACTAAATAATGCTCTGATGGATGTTGATGGTCTAGTGTGGTAATATATGGCAGTAAGCACTGACAGTGAAATGTCCGCTGTCTTCTTACGGTGGGGAAACATGCCTACTCTGCTTTTCATGGTGCCTGTGTTATTGGCTCATTTTAGGTATGAATGAAGTTAACAGGAAATGAAATATCAGTAATGTTATTAATGACATGTTAGTAGTTCAAACAATGTGATTCCTGAGGTCTTCAATCTGTTAACACCTGTGATAGTCTTAAGTGGATCAGGCTGGAAAAATTCCAATTTGTCCTTTAAATGGTTCTGAGACACCACAAAGTTCTGCAGATGGAATTTAGATAACACATCGTATCTTAGCCTTGAATACATTAAAATTGTTAGATGTAGAAAAAGTATAAAATGCATTTTCATTTGTAATTGCCTTCATTCTCTGTTACATATTTAGTTTTAGCCTAGAAAGTATTCCAATAGCTAATCAATTTTGAAATATGTTTAATTTTCTTAACCTTTACCTAATCCTCAAATCTGGTCTCCTCATTTCAGTCAAGGGCCTTAATCTGTTCAAATCATACGTGAGAACATTTTAAAGCCTAATAAAACACATTTAGGAGATGGCACAGTAAACCTACCATAGTAGTATGCATTCTAGGACTAACTATGGAGGGGTAATGGTTTCCAATAAACAGTTGGTACAATTTTGACATTGTTCACTACCTGCAACTTGTCTTCAAGACTCTATACTCTCCATATACTCTATGCTCCAGGCCTGGGTATATCTGTTATCCTCTCTTCAATTATTCCCTTCATAGTGGACCCTTATGCTCTTCAAATGAAAACACCAAGCCTCTTTTCCAAATCAGAAAATACTCTATTTTCCTAATCCAGAGACCTCTTTAAGATAGTTTTAAAACTTGTTCTTTTTCTCCCTGATCAATTTATTGAAAGAGTAGGATCTTACTCTTACCTCTCTTTAAACCACTCCATGCCCTTACTTCCCTTACTCTCCTCAAGCTGTCCCCTCAAGGGCTACCATTGGGCTCTGTCTTCCTTGGTGTGTGGGTATTCTGTTTGCCCTTTGTATATACTCTTTTCTTTCCCCAGTTGGTCTTGTGCCCTGGAAGTCTGACTACTATGGATTGCAATAGCTGGATTTACTACATCCTCTGCCCTCTGACTCGTGGTTCAATTTAGCCAGTGGAAACACCAGCAGGAGGTTAGAGGGGGGAAGAGTGAGGTGAGGGTCATTTATTATCCCCTATTTTTTCCCTGCAGGATTGTAGGTTGGAGGTAGTACGTTCCTACATGAAAGGACGTCAAGACCACAGCCCATCCCTTAGCTTCTCCAGAGCTACAGCTCTCTCTGGGTTTTAGTAATGAGCTCCCCTTGCCCCTCAGGCCTAGGAGAAGTGATGCCTCCATCCTGCTGCCAGCCCCAGGATTCTTCCCCATCCCTTGCTTGCTTCCCTTATGTCTTCTGCCCACATGTTTATAAATAGCTCCTTTACTAAACTTTCCTCAGTTCCCACCTTTTGCCATCTGTTTCCCGCTGGTATCTTCACTGATATCAGCAAAAATTAACTCCAGAACATTTAACACAGAAGACTAAAGCCTGGCTTGCTCAACACCATTGTTGTCCACCACTTAGTTGTTTCGAAGTGAGCAGTGTCGTCTATAAGAAATCTCAAACAATTGTTTAGGTAGGACTGCAACCCACCCTCACCCATTCTCTGCCTGAAGGAGCTACACCCAAGTTCAACTACCCTCAGGATTGATGACAAGCAGGGGAGAATTGTAACTACCCATGGACCTATGTCATCTATGTCCTAAGCAGCTGCCTGTCTCAGCAGCATGTAAACTCCTCATGTCCTGCTCTCTCCACAAATGATAGGAAGCGTGGGGGAAGAGTAGTACCTTCTTCTTCTCTTCATGCTGATCCTGGCATTGGAGGTTTGACCTTTCCCAATAAAACCTCCCATGCCATGTGCTATGGCATTCATCTGGAATCCAGGAGAGGCACACCAGGCAGGGGAGTGTGCTTGTGAGAATGCATGTGGTTCACAGATTCACTCATTGCAGCACATTTAGACTTATAATCTGTACTTGCACACAAATCCTATTAATTATTTTCATTTACAAATTGTTTTTTTATGGTAGTATTTATGTTAGTAGTTTCATCATTCCTTTTATGCTTCAGTGAACTACTTTTGAAGCATCAATCCGTAATGGTGGACTGGTAATCTAATGCAAAAAAATCAAGTTAAACCTAGACAATGACAGACACAGTAAGCGAAATGCCCATGCTTTAGCTGACAGAAACTGTACCCTGTTTCCAGAATGTTGGCCAAGGCAGCCTGACCCAAATTCATAAAGTACAAACAGAATCTCTAAACACATGATTTGAGTTAGCCATAAAGAATTTTTTTAAAAATCAAGATTCATCCCCTATTTTACATTTGTGAAATCTGTATGATCCAAATAGTTGCATTGATGTTTTTCCCTTCTAAAACTGCCAAAAGGTGACTGGGTGCCACTTAATTAGTGGCAGGGGGTTCCATTACTCGTTCAATGCATTTTTGAGAAGACTTATCCTGGGGGATTCTGGGAAGTGCCTTGACTGGGCAGGCAAGCATTGCCTCCTTCTCTGCACTACCTCCCACCCCATCCTACTTTTAAATATAGCAAGTCTAATTTTACCTGTTTTACATAATAGCTGTCTTATAAATTTTGTTTGAAGGAAGGATTGCAGGCCTGAAAAAGTTTGAAAGCCACTAGGTAATCTCTAAGGAATCTTCATCTCTGAAAATTCTATTACAATATAAGTTCCTAAAGCATTCTTTGTCTAAAATGTTCATTTTGGCAAATAGACAATATTACTGTCATCAAACACTTTTGATATATGTTCATATTTATGATTTTAAGACAGTAAAATAACATGCATGATCTCATTTAATCATCAGGATCTACTATGACAGTATTCTACACAGCATTGCTTTTGATAAAGGAAATTATTTCACAGGAAAAGAAGCATGGCAGTGGGCCCACACTCATTGGTTTTAACAATGTTCCTCCTCCTCCTCAAGTAGAGGGTTTGATGGAACAGTGGAACTCAGTTACTGAGTTTGAAGATACCAACTAGGTGTCAGTACCTGGCAGGGCTAAGGTATCCTCCAGAAGGATATATATGCTCTGAATGAGCATCCAGTACATTGTGTTATTCCTTCCATAGCTAGGATTCATGTGAACAGGAATCCAAGAGTGGAAATGGTAGTGAGAACATTCACTATTACTGCCGTAATAACCCACTGGCAACATTTTCACTTCCTGTTCCCATGACCTTCTGCTCTGCTGGCCCCCCGGGTCTTAGTTCCAGAGGGGGGAATGCTTCTACCAGGAGACAAAACAATGATCCCATTAAACTGAAAGTTAAAACTGCCACCTGACCACTGTGGGCTTCTCATGGCCCTAAGTCAACAGGCAAAAGAGGAGTTACAGTGTTGGCTGGAGTCTCTGACACTTAACACCAATGGGAAATGGGGTTTCTTCTGTACCGTAGAGGTAAAGAAAAGTATGTCAAGTATACAGGAGACCCCTAAGTCCTCTCTTAGTATTATCATGCCCTGTGATTAAGGTCAATGGAAAACTACAACGAGCCTACCCAGGCAGGGCTACTAATGGCTCAGTCTCTTCAGGAATGAAGGGTCAGGTTACCACACCAGGTAAAGAACCATGACCCAGCTAAGTTACTTGCTGAAGGCAAAGGGAATACATACTGAGTTAGTGGAAGAAGGTGGTTATAAATGCCAACTATGACCAAGGGTTAGTTTCAGAAATAAAGACTGTAACTGTCATGAGTATTTTCTCCTTACTTTGTTATGAATGTGTTTGTGTATGTGTGTTTTCTTTCCTCTCTTGCTCTCTTATGTAACATAAGATGTGTTCACTTTAATACATCATAGTATTTATGTATTATTAATTTTACCTCAGGGCATTGAAGTGACAGGAAATCAAGGAGAAGACTAAACATCACTCCAGGGCTTTACCTTATTTTCTGGAGAAGGGGTTGGTGCATTTTCACCAACGCAGGATAGTTGTATCATGTTAAACAGAGTTATGACCATGTTATTTTCTTTATTTGGAGGTTAAGTATGGTTTAAGGAGATGCATACAGGTGCCAGCTGACAAGGGGTGAACTTACCATGGCTAATTTTATGGATTACTTGACTAGGCCACAGAGTGCCCAGATATTTGGCTCAACATTATTTCTGAGTGTGTCTGTGAGGGTATTTCTGAATGGGATTACATTTGAATCAGTAGACTGAAAAAGGTAGATTGTCTTTTCTATGTGGTGGCATCATCCAATCCCAAGAGGGCCTGAATAGAACCAAAAGGTGGAGGAAGAAAAGAATTTGCTTTCTCTTTCTGGCTGTTGAGCTGAAACGGTCTTTGTTTGCCCTCAGACTCAGAGGAGGAGTGACACTATTGGCCTCCCTGGTTGTGAGGCTTTTGGACTTGGACTCCACCTCTGGCTTTCCTAGGCCTCCAGCAGCTTGTGGACATCTCAGTGTCCATAGCCATGTGAGGTGATTCCTTATGATACATCTCTCTCTCTGTATGTATATGTATATATCCCATCAATTCTGTTTCTCTGGAGAACCCTAATACAGTGGTATTATTTTGTTTTATAGATGCGGACACAGAATCTCAGAAAGCCAACTGACCCTGTGTCTTGTGGCTAAGTATGTAGCAGGCAGGCCCAAGTATGAGCGAGGTGCTGTGACTGCACAGCTCTCTTGCTCTGCTCCACTGCATCACATTACCTCAGCTGTTCTGTGTACTCCAGAGCCGGGGTAGGTTGGTGAGGTTTTCCACTGGAAACTTTCCACCTTCCCCTCAATGTCTTCCTCTCATCCCCACCCTGCTTCCTCAGTGCCTTCACAATAATTGCTAATTCATTTGGTGTTTTACTCTTAGTGCAGCCAAGGCCTATCTATAGTGATAACTAAAGTATGAGGTGTTATGACAGCATCTACTAAGGTATCTTTGTATTTTACCAGGAGACTCTTTTAAATTTTTTTTTCAACATTTATTTATTTTTGGGACAGAGAGAGACAGAGCATGAATGGGGGAGGGGCAGAGAGAGAGGGAGACACAGAATCGGAAACAGGCTCCAGGCTCCGAGCCATCAGCCCAGAGCCTGACGCGGGGCTCGAACTCACGGACCACGAGATCGTGACCTGGCTGAAGTCGGACGCTTAACCGACTGCGCCACCCAGGCGCCCCATACTAGGAGACTCTTAAAGATGGAAAATTCTTTTGTAGCTCAAAAGCATGCAGCTTTAATAGAGGATTGCCAAATTATGGGGTTTATATTTTGGAAACAGAAGGTCTCTTCTGGTGTCTTCTTAGACCTCACCTTAGAGACAGCTTAATTCCACTTATTGGTGTCATAAGATGTTGTGATTTCTTCTCTACTCCACAGCAGCTGCTGCAATGCTCTGGTAAGCATTCAGTTAATAGGTAGAGCAGGTTGATGAAAAAGTAAATGAATCAATGTAGCTATGGTGATGCTTGATTCTAATACAATAGATGGTATAATTTTAACTTTTTTAACGTTTATTTATGTTTGAGACAGAGAGAGACAGAGCATGAACGGGGGAGGGTAAGAGAGAGAGAGAGGGAGGCACAGAATCTGAAACAGGCTCCAGGCTCTGAGCTGTCAGCACAGAGCCCGACGCAGGGCTCGAACTCACAAACCGTGAGATCATGACCTGAGCCGAAGTCGGACACTTAACCGACTGAGCCACCCAGGTGCCCTGATGGTATAATTTTAAACATTAATTTTCTATTTCACCAAAGGGCTCAAGTGTGTCCTTTCAGATGAAACACATTTTTGTGTGCCTCCAAGCTGGACGAAGCATTTCCGCTACAGGCATTCATGATGCCATCATGCAGCTTTTGGAGGAGTACACTAAAGAATCACAGAGTTTACTAGGCCATTTTATATTTTATTTTATAATAATAGAAGTCATTAGCTTTTTTTGAAAGAGCTGATTGTCTATATGTGCTGGGAAGCTAGTCGTGTAAAGAGTATGAGAAGATTATATGTGGTAGTTCCCAAACTCTATACCATAGCCAATTTGAAACTTATGGTTGACTTCTATCTTGTTACTGTGATAAAAGTATCACCACATGCCCATTATGGTGCCACCTCATAGTCACGAGTATCCCAGTAGACATAGCTTGGGTATAAGGTGGTACATTACTGTTCTCTCTGGGATGGATAGAAAAGGGCCTGTTTTTCCATGGACTCCTGGAAAAATTCTTTCTACTCTTCTCCAGCAGCAGCAGGTACTAGGCTCTACTTGGAGTGGCAAGCCACTGTAGACTTTAACTCTCCTCTTTGCCTAGGGAGGCTTCTCTTCCCTACTGAAACCTAGGTGAGGGCGCCCATGAAACCGGCTTGGGTTGTATCCATTCATGGAAAGACAAACTCACTACGAGGAACTCACTCACTCCTGCTTCCAACTCCACCTCCAGTAAGTAGTGCTTAATTATATGATTATATTGAGTGTTAAGAACTGAAAATGGACTAAAAGAAATTTTCTCTACAACTTAAGACAGTTTAAAACTGTTGATAATGTGGCCTGAGGCATTTTCTTATCATTCATTCATCCGTTTGTTCCACAAAATTTTATTGACTACTGACTAGGCGCAGGCACTATTGTAAGCATTTAGTGAAAGCCTTATTTCCTATCAGAAATTCCACTCTAGTGAGTTAATAAACCTAGATTCTATTTCAAATATAAGAACCCATTAATTAGCATTTTGGAAGGCTTTTTGTCTATGTGAGTCTGAGAAGTTAAGATCTTTAAAGAGTCTGATATATGTGATGCTTCTTTCTCTGGAAATTATATCCTACTGGCTGTTAGTTCATGGTTTGTTAGAAAGTAGTAAGTGCTATGGAAAAAAATACAGCAGAGGGAAAGGGGATCTGAAGGGTGGGGTTCGGAGAATCTGGGCACATTGCAGTTTTAACTGAGCAAAGTTTATCATCACCATTATCATAACTAGCATTCTAACTGCTTTCTGCACATTACCTCATTTAAATCTCACAACAGATGTGGTCACTGAAGCTTAAAGAAATTAATTATTTACTCAGGATTACACTGCTATTTAGTAAAAGTGATAGAAGTTAAACTCAGGACTATCTGATTAAGAGCCTAAATTATACTATATTGTGTTGTGTCTCAGGACAGTGGTTTAGAGATTGCACTGAAATTTGATGTTACGTTAATTTTTCAAAGCACCTATTATTAGCCATCTCTTTAAAACTATGTGTAAAAACATGTGTTCCCATATACAAAAATCCACATGCTTACCGATTGGAGGACCTTGACCTCTTTCTTAAAATTGGGCTAGGAACTTTTTGCATGCATGCATGCACACTTTTTTCCTCTGAGCACACATTTGAACACTGTATAAATGTTTCATTGGTTAGGCATGTGTAAATTTGCATGATTTAAAAAAAAATCAGGTCTTGGCATGTCTGTTCAACATAAAACGATGAAATAGCTCATGTGTAGCACAGGGTCGGATCAGGAATGTCTGCTGGGTACATGTTCTCACCATTACGGAATTGTTGACAATTCATTAACAAGAGAACCCATAACATGTTTACATAATGTGGTATGAAAGGTAATTTGCTGTTTGTTAGGTTTAGATGCTTTTTGCCTGACTTATATTTGAGAAAAGCTGAGATATAATTAGTGACTAAACCTAGATTTTATCGTAAGTTCTGAATTGCTTAATTGGAGAATATCTTGAGACTACGGGGAAGCTCTGTTTTTTGTTTGTTTGCTTTTTTATCCTACCATTTGCAATTATTTATGTAGATCAAGGTTTTGTTTTTGTTTTAACACTATGAAACCAAGCCAGAATGTTGGAATAAATTTAATATTGAGACTGACGTGGCTGGAACAGTCTTATTATGCTAATTTTTATACTTATAAATGAATATATGCTATAATCAGCAAATAAATGTTTATAGTTATAATAATGCCATGTTAATATAGACTATAGGCAGTATATATATGTAAATTATATAACATTTTCATCTATTTACATATTGAGCCTTAATTTTAAAAATATCAGGGGGAAGGGTAGAGTTTGAAATTCATTGATGTAAACATGTTAGTGATTAAAAGATGGCAACTACCTAGGAAATTAGGACATAACCTATATTGTGCCCATAGTTGCCCAAATGAAACTAGAAAATATTACTCCTTTTGTGAATATAAATAGTCCAGTGATCAAAATAGTTTTTTTCCCCTCTTACCTATGTTAATCTATATAATTATACCATTAAGGAAGTAGAATAGTGCAAAAACTTTCATAATTTCTTTACTCAGTCATTGATGTTAGGTGAGTGAACTTGGAGGGACATTATTGTTGGGATGTTGGGGGCAAAGAAACAATTCATTTGAATTTAAGATGGCCACTGTTATGTCAACAGACCTCTATAATGTTACCCCATCATACCTCAACTCGCAGACTTTCATCTAAAGTTTACCTTTTTTTTTTTTTAATTTTTTTTTCAACGTTTTTATTTATTTTTGGGACAGAGAGAGACAGAGCATGAACGGGGGAGGGGCAGAGAGAGAGGGAGACACAGAATCGGAAACAGGCTCCAGGCTCCGAGCCATCAGCCCAGAGCCCGACGCGGGACTCGAACTCACGGACCGCGAGATCGTGACCTGGCTGAAGTCGGACGCTTAACCGATTGCGCCACCCAGGCGCCCCTAAAGTTTACCTTCTTATCTAGATGGAATATAAGTTGGTTATTGCCAGTAACATGAGAAGTGGGCGTTCATAATATCGTTTCCATAATTATTACTTTGGTCACTAGAATGAATTGTCTACAGTGGTTGATTAATAAGTTTAAAATGGTTTCATTTATGTGGAAACCATGCCTTAATGTGGAAAAATCAAGACACAAAATATGTAACCAAAACTTATGTTGTTTAAAAAAAACCTTATTTTGTTTTGAACTAGTGGATTTATTGAAATGGATGTGAGATAGTAAGAAAAAGAAAATTTTACAGTACAAGTTTTTTTTGAAAGATCACTTCACATAACTTTTATTACAGTGTATGGTTACAGTTGTTCTATTTTATTATTAGTTATTAATCTCTTACTGTGCCTAATTTATAAATTAAACTTTATTATAGGTATGTCTATATAGGAAAAACATCGTATATATAGGGTTTAGTACCATTCCCTGTCTCAGGCATCCACTGGTGGTCTTAGAATGTATCCCCCCATGGGTAAGGCAGCGAAATACTGTATTTCTTATGGACATGTGAATTAATACAATTTCTGGAAGTTCGTGTGAAAATACAGATAAAAACATAAGGGTTTGCTTACTCCCTAACTTGGATATTACATCTCTATTAATGTATTCTAAGGACATAAACATAAATGTCTACAAATATCATCTGTAGTTTGTGATGTAACATTGTTTATAATCAGGGAGAGAAATAATGCAATGTCTAATAATGGGGGAAAGATAAAATAAATCGGTTTAGATTCATAAAATGAAATTTTATATGGTCATGTTTGAGAAATTGTTCATGATAAATTAAAAAGGAGTATAGTACAAAATAAGAAATACAGGGTGATAATCATATATAAATATATATTTATTTATAATTATTTATTATAAATATTATTATATATTTATAAATAAATATATATTTATTTATAAATATATATTTATTTATAAATATATATTTATTTATATATTTATAAATAAATATATGTACATATATATTTAGTAAAAGAACTGGAGAAATACTAAAATATTTAGTGTTTTATGGTGATTTTTATTTATTTGTACTTTGTAAATCTTCTATAATAAATAGGCAATGTCATTTTCTATATTTTAGTGGAACACTTCAAACTTACACACAAAAGTAGAGAGAATAGTATAATGAACCTACATGTATCTAGCCACTCCTTTTCAACACTATCAACTGAGGTTCTTTTAAAACAAATTTTTTTTTAAGTTTATACCCACAAACCATTGTGCTCAAACTTCCTGGAGCTACTTATTAATTATGATTCTTCATAAACAATTTCTCATATCTTCCCCTGAAAAATATTTGTTTCCACAGTCCAAATCCTGTTTCCAAAACATTGTCTTAGTCACCAACGTTTTTGTAAAGGAAAGCTAAAAGCATTTCAGTGTTGTTAATGAAAATAGTAAATCAATAATGTGATTTCTTTTTTTTTTTTAACAAAGTAAAAAACACATCTCCATTTTCTGGCAGTTTACCATTGTTGCTTTGAAGATATAAACCAGAAGCTTGTGTACAATGAGATCCAAAAGGTGATATGGCCCATTGTGTGTGGTCTAGGTTAGAACTGAGGCAAGATTTGGTAAAGCAAGTTTAAGTGAAAGGGTCTAGATACTCTGCAATCAGTGTTAAGCATGCCTTCATTCTTGAATTCGGAAGCTGAAATACAGAACGTGGTCTGCAAGCAGATGTTTACAAGGTTTTCTAGAAGTGAAGAGCCACATTTTCTCCAAAGGATTATGTGCTTACATGCTAAAAACAGACTGTCATGAGTTTAAATATTTTCCCCACTGAAGAATGAATAAAAGACACAAAGAGGTACAACAATCACCATCAAGTATGTTTACAACTAAAAACCTTTCCTCCAGACTCTTGATTTTGTACCAAACGTTAAAGGCACATTTTCAACTGTGTGTTAGTGGGAATGTGTGCATCTTGATGGACTAACCCCTTTGGCAAACTTTAATGTGCGCTGTTTTTAAAAATTCTGGGTAACTTCCTTTTGGAAATTGGAAAATTGTTTCTTTTATTTCCATAAGGTCCAATAGTGTGGTTCCAATGCACTTAGTATAACTGGACCATAAAAATAATAAATGTGTCATAACATGAGTATAAACATAATAAATGTCATGTTTTCATGTGGCAAATTGTCAATATCTATTGACATTTGTTCTTATGGCATCTATTAAGGCCACACCATATTTATTAACTCTGGTTTGATTATACCGCTCCATTAACTTGGTAATTTCATTATAGTTTAAGAGGGATTTTAGCTGCTGGATTTAGTTTAAATTTTATGCACAAGCCCAGAAGTCCTTGGGCAGCAAACACTTTTCATACATATAAAATAAATAATTAATGACTAAAGCTATTTCGGAGGAGCAGAAAACAACAAGATAAGGATCCGGTAACTTTTTAACAGCACAAACTCGGAAATTGCTCACAGAGATTATGGTCATAAACTGTCAGGTGTATTCATTCATATGCTTGCTAGTAAAATACTTTGGAGTAGAAATACCCAGGTCAGAGGGAACCATTACTTCAGAAAATAGATACTAAGCCCACATGGATAGTGTGAACAATAAAGAAATAATATGCTGGTATGGGCCAAGAGGCTGAATAAATTTGTTTGCATATGTACTTATTTCATGTTCATTCTGCAACATGATGTTGTAGAAATTTTATGAAAAAAATGTTCCCCTTCTGACAAATCCCACAAAGATTGCCAAAATTGGCCAGAAGCTTCTTTAGCCTGTAGTCAATCTCACCTGTAAAATATGGAGACTGTGTTATGTCAGTTACCGTCTATTAACAAGTTACGGACTATACCTGGACTTGACTTTTCAGTCCTCAGCCTGCTAATTTGTTTAATTTATTATCCATTCTGAAGGCCCTTAGAACATCAAAAAAACACATGTTTTTAAAGCCTTGAAAACAAATGAGTAAACACATGCTCTACTTATCATTTTGTCAGACTGAACAAAGCTCTTTGGATGTGGTCAACAGCTCTTGGATGAAGACAAACACGATCAGTTAAAAAATAAACTTGCCTGGGATCAGAAAGTTTCAGCAAAAGCTATTAATTTTTATGAGCATTAACTGACAAAAATCTATGTATTTGACATAACCTCTGTATCTGTAAAAGACTCCCTCCATGCTAACATCAGGAATAGAGAACCAGGCAATTCAGATGAAAATTGTAGCATATGGTCGAGTCTTTACAATGGTGGGAAGATAGGCCAAAAATTATGTTTGTAAATTTCTGAAATGATTTCCAGAAACGCATTACAGGCTAAGTGCTTTATACAGTATGTATTGTTAGCAGGTGTTGTGAGTACTTTATTTCTTACACACAATGCTGACATTTTACTCCTTTATACTCTTTGAGGGAACAAGCAGCATAATTGGAATTCCTTTGAGAATGATTTGTTAGTTATTTTGGACCTTTATAGGGAGTAAATGGTAAATAAGAGCTGAGTTTTTGGACATTAGTATCTATTGGTTGAGCAGATTATACTGTAAATTTTAAAAAGGAAGGGCAATTTAGGCAATGATACTAACAGCTGCACGGTTATTGTGTAATAGTGGCCCACCTGGGCTGAATTGTGAATTGCAAAACAAAGCTGAATGCTTTCAATTCCATGATGTATTATGCTACAAGGGAAGCTCTCAGCTAAGCAAAACGTAGAGCTACTGTCAGACCATCCCTCTGCCAAATTACTACTGCACTGAAGAATGACTCCGGTGATATCACTTGGTGAGATCATCACAGTCTACTTCTCTTAATGTTTCCTTCATTTCTGATCCCAATTTTACATCTCAGTAATTTATTTTTTGTAATGAAGTGTTTTATCCCCCCTCACTTTGGTAGACCTTATATTAGTTTTTTTAAAAAACTTATTCAGGTCTTTGAACACAGGAAGTTTTCTCCCACCTTTGCTATGAAGATGTAACAGGTAAAAAATATCTAGGCAATGAGTTACATGCTATGATTTACACATGTTAGGTGCAACTATTTTAAACATAGAGGGGTGTTCTTATAAGTGGATTAAACATAAACCTACTTGCACTCACGAATTTACTACCAAATAATGTGATTCATTCGCCTTCCACAACTTGAAAAAGAAAAATATTCTGTACATCTCCATCAGGACCCCAACTCTGAATTCCCCCAATATTCCTTTATATTTCTTAGAGTTGAGGAGAATGATGGAGGCTTCTAGAAATATGACTTCTTAGAAAAAGGAGTTGTGATGTAGGGAAAGCATGTGGTCTCACTCTGAATCACCACAAATAAGAGCCAGAGGCAAGTTGGGCATTATATCTGCATAGTCTTCTTTCCAGGTTTTGCTAAATCTGGCGAAGTTTTATAAACACTTCACGGCAAGTTTAGAGTTCTGCCTCGTATTCCTCGATCTTTCATATGACCCTGAGAAGTCACTTAAGCATACAGATGTGTTTGAGCTAGATTCTAAACCACCTTTCAAAATATATCAGTCGAAAGGGTGTTCATTTAGGTGCTTTTTCTTCACACACTCAGAAGCATGGAAACCGTTATGTTTTGATGCAAAGAATAATTCAAATATTTAATAAAGTCAAATGGCTGCCTGGATAAATCTGTTAATCAGTTTTTCTCTTTGCTTGTTTTCTTTCAGTAATGTGGTTTCCATTAGACATTTCAATTCTGTTTCATTGCTGGGAAGCATCTGTTTTAAAATACAGTTAAAAATTGGTACTCTTGGTCCAATTCCAAGGGGCAAAATCAGCAGGAATAAGTAATCCCACAGCCTTAAGAAGAACCTTCTAAACCATGAAAAAAGAGTACTAAGTACTAAACTTTGAATAAAAGAGCCATAAATGAGTCTGGAAGCCTCATTTACATTGTAATGTGCACACCAGCATGATGTCATTATCAATTAGTGTGAGTATTTTCTAACGGCCATCTATTCTGAGTATGCAGTCATTTAGTTTATGGTTATGATTGCGGTGTGTGTGTGTGTGTGTGTGTGTGTGTGTGTGTGTGTTGGTATCAGAGAGCAAACACTAAAGCAGCAATGTCCACAGAAATAGTAATACAGAAAAAAATTTATGCCAGCCATGAATCAGTCCTACTTCATTTAATGTTATTTATTGATATGAGGTAGATAGAGTACCTCAAAAATCTATGCGTGTTGAATAGAATAATAAAATCTGGCTGTAATATAATCTTTCTACTGTATGACTTAAAGCAGCAAATAAATATATATATTCTTTTTTTGTCAGTCCCATCACAATGTAATCTTTTTTTTCTTCTGAATTTTGGAAGGCTATAGGTATTGTTGAGACTCATATTTCATTCTCTGTGTTTTAATGTCTCAGTCTCTCTGTTTTGATTATGTTTCAAGAATCCCTGTGCACTGATTAGAGAAGTGGGGTCTGAGCTGTGAGGTGAGACTGTCCTCTTGAGTTTAAGTTTAGTTCTTTATAACTCCAGGCTCTCTGGGAGAATGTAGGGCAATCTAGGGCAATCTAGGGCAGTTTGCATGGACATTGATGTCATGAGTGAAGCAATCTTGATGAGACACTGTGCCTCTTAAGCCTGCTTTCTTGCCTTTAGGCTATCTTTTAAAATTTAATTTAATTTGTTTCTACTTCTTTCTGTATGTTCTGAAATATTCCATAGCTTTACCAGTAGCGGTAGTAACATTTTCTGCTGTGCTGTATTTCTACGTATTAACTCATCTCAATGATTGGGGAATTTTTTTTTTTAACCTATGATTTCAAAACATAAATCTGGTGACTGAGACTCATCGGTGAATGATGTCCAGGTGGTTCATATTTTTGTGGTGAGTATTTCTCGGTAATATTGTTGAAAAATATGAAAGGGTTGCCTGAAAAATGTGCACCTTGGTTTTTTTTTTTAATTGTCTTACAATGATGCCTGGTTTACCTGTGCAATAGGAAAATAGTAAATGAACAAAATGAAACAGAAACAATAAGAAAAGCCTGTTTTTGGACTCTGCTCTAACTAAGCTAAACATTTTTACGGGTAAGGCTGGTTTTCCTCCTGACAACGGTTTACACTGGTATATGGCCAGTCCTCAAGGCTCTCAGGCTGAAGCTGTTTCAGTGTGAGCACACTGCAGTTTGGTGATACGTGTAATGTTCTGTGTCTTTGTTAATCACACAATGGAAGGATTCAACTTACTGAATCATTTGCTTTATTACAACTCCAGAACAGCACTGTAACTGCCTCTTGGGAACTTTCTTGGAGGGAGTTATTCTGGAGGCACTCAGTATGTAAATACATTCCTTCACTTCCTGTAAATGGCACCAAGACCTTCTGCTACAACTCAGTTAAAAAACCAAAATGACCCTTTTGATAAGCTTTCCTGGTAGAAGTTTTTAATGCATTTAATAATTTCATGGTGTTAGCATGCTAAATTGCCAAGGTGGTAACTAAACGAAATAGTGTATGCGAGTGTTTTGGTGCAGTGTCTGGTAGGTGAGGAATACTCAATACATGCTAAATAACCAGCAGGGATGCTGGCTGTTGACCATGTTCACATGACATATTGGGTTTCAAATGGGCATCCATTTGTTTGAAAACTTGGATGTGTTCTCCATTATCTCCCAGCACATCAATGTGTATTTTTTTTAAGTATGTATGGGGTGCTTGGGTGGCTCAGGGCGTTGAGCCTCCTACTTCAGCTCAGGCCATTATCTCATGGTTCGTGAGTTTGAGGCCCACCTCGGGCTGTCTGCTGTCAGCACAGAGATCCTCCAGATCCTCTGTACCCACTGTCTCTCTGCTTCTCCCCCACTTTGTGCACTCTTTCTCTGTCTCTTCTCTCTCAAAAATAAATAAATAAACATTATTTAAAAAGTATGTGAAACTCTTTGACCTGATCCCATCCTCTCTATTTCTGAGCAGACATGCCATCGACCATCACTTCAGGCTCTCTTGTTCCACCATCCTCTTTGCTGCAACCTATGGACATTCTCAGCCTCCCTCCAAGCCCCTGTCCATAAAGCAATACCTTTCCTGATCCGACCTTCTCTTTATGCAATTGAATTAGGCTTATTCTTTCCTTCATTGCCAGGTTTTTTTAAAAGAGCCATCTCCTTGATGGCATATAGTTTGAAAAACCACAATCAGCACAGAGGAATTAATACAAAGATACAGCAGTGTCCAACAGCTCCAGGACCAATTGCAAATTGAGTGTTAATAAGAAAAAGAAGATGCTCCCTCTCTAAGTCAACCTTCTGGGATCTACATTGTGAGCCCAGATTATAAGAATGAAATTGTCTTATATACAGTGGGGGATGCCAAGAGAGGCAAGGCATGTTTTCTATCTCCAAGCTGCCTATGAACTCATTGTGGAGAGGACCACACGTATAGAAAGATGACTTTAGTTGCGGGGGGTGGGGGTGAAGAGTGGGGTTGGTAGCAACATTGGAACTGGATCAGAAGGCTTGGTAGAATGTAGCAAGTTTGAAGAGATATAGTTCCAGGTGAAGGAATACTAGGCAATATGGTTAGTGATGGGAAAAAGGTAAAATGTGTTTGGCAGACAGAGAGGAACAACCTGTCTAGGAAAGAATATTTTTATGGGAGAATGGTGCAAGTCAACACAAAAATATTACTCAATGTGCACTTTATTCGACAAATATGTTCCTGGAAAGTGGGAGGAAATAAGGACTACTGTATCTGGTTCTTTTAGAAATAATGACAACTGGCTCTTTCAATGAATGAATGCTAACGAATCAGATTCTCATAGTTTCCACTATTAAGTTGGTGTGAATGAGGCAATTGCATTAACTCTTTCAGGCCTTTAGAAGATCAATCATTTGCTGTGTGCACCTGCCATTTAATATGTTAATAATGAGTGCTGAGGGTTGTGGGCCTCTTGGATGTTATTTTAATAAATATTTGAATGCTGCTCATGTCAACCCAATTTTCACTATTAACCATTTTAATAAGTCTCTATTATGTGGTACACTGGGGCAAATTTAGGGAAGAATTATACTAAATTTATAAATTACTAGTGAACTCACAGGTCCTGGGTTATTTTCTAATTCCACAAAGTTCATTGACAAGAATGGGGCTATAAAGGAGTTCAATTAGCCTAACTTTCTCAGGATGTAACTTACCCTTCAAAGCCACATATAAGATTTTACATGGCTGGAGTTCCATTTAATAAATTACTTCTTCTGTGCACTAGATAGGACCCAGGAGACCTGAAAATGTTCATGTGGCTTCCAGTCATCCACAGACTTCCTGTGCTTATTTATTGCTCTATGGCAATATTATATTGATGCACTATATGTCAATTTGTCAGACTGGGTCATTCTATGTAATGTTGCAAAATATTTCTGACATTTTTTCTCTTATGAAAGACTGTGTTCCTCTTAAGAGCTTCTATGTAATACACCTGCATTAGTAATTTTAAGAAGTGATGGGGTGTGGGCTAGACCTCTGGGGATGGAAGGTGAAGACAGGTTTACTGGTTTATATGCAAACTGGTAGATGTCTGAGGAAGATGGAGTGTGGTCATTGAAAACGTGAAATAAGATCTTAATTCAGTGACTTTGATACTAGCTTTTCATTTAAAATATCATTGTCAAAGGAACACTATGACACATTTATCCAACTCTGATCCTTGGAAAGCAATCAGTCAAGGTAGAGTTTTCCTTTGACATCTGAATTCAACCTAGAGCTCTTGAGCCAATTTGTAAAACAGCGGGTTAAGATGAAAATCACAAGACTCAACAACAAATATTCATCTTCCTTCTAATTTTCCTATTGGAAATTTAAAACCATGAAGTTATTGGCATGAAAACTCCCAATGTTATAAGTAACATATTTTGAAGATCTATGTAATGTAATATAACAGAATCTGCCAACAATTGATCAGAAAAATCCAAGTTAGACCAAAGTGTGTTAAATGCCTGGAAGAACATCAGCCATATTTCTTTGAAAAAAAATCTTATTTTTCCTGGTTGTGTTATTTCACGGACTAACTTATCCAGGGGTTGAAATTATGTAGCCACGATTCAGAATCCTTTTAATGAGGAATATCTATTATCACCCAAAAGACAAATTTAGTTCCATATTTAAAGACTAAAGTGAGGGGCACATGGATGACTCAGTTGCTTAAGCATCCGACTTCGGCTCGGATCATGATCTCGTGGTTGGTGAGTTCGAGCCCAACGCTGTGCTGACAGCTCAGAACCTGGAGATTCTGTGTCTTCAGATTCTGTGTCTCCCCCACTCACACTCTGTCTGTCTGTCTGTCTCTCTCTCTCTCTCTCTCTCTCTCAAAAATAAGTAAACTTTTAAAAATTTTTAAGTAAAAACTGGAACTGAAACTTCACATGAGTTTGCTCTGAAATCTTCCTCTGACAAATCTTACAAGACTCTATGAGCTGGAAAGGAATTTAAATTTTTTTCAGTTCACCAGGCCATTTGCAAGATGAGGAGCCTAAAACCCAGGTAGCTCAATTATTTAACTTCCTGCAAGTAGACCACATCTCTTCCTGGTACCACTCTGCCACTCGCTTGAGAGTATGGGGTTGTGAAAATTCTCTGAGATTCTACTGGTCCATCATTTTGTTGTGCTTTGGTATCATTTAACTTTTTGATTATTGTTCTTGTGAGTAAGGCATGTACTTCCATGAGAATGCCAACTGCTTTTCAGCAATAATTATGTTTAGTCTGTTGAAGTTTGAATACATGGTGGGTTCAGAGCAGAATCTTTGCTGTCTGACAGACACAGATTCAGGTCCTGGCTCTGCCACTTACTTGGTGACTCTTGACAAGTTACTTAAACTAAGCCTCAGTTTCCTCATAAAGAAAATATCTTTTGCTTATTATTGTGAACATAGTGTATAGTCAATTAATATTGCTTTCATTATTATCATTCAATAAATGACATTCATCTCTTGAATCTAGGAAAAATTTCTGAGATTTCATTATTACCTTTAAAAATATTTCTCATTCCATATTATTAAAAAAGTGATTAGTGATAGTATTTGGAGACAAAACTTGCAGATGTGTTTAATTATATGCCTTGTCAGTAGTATTTCTAAATTTGTAGATGTTACAACCTCATCTGTATGATACAGAAAAAAACAACCCAAATAGTAACTTGTTAACTAGCTGGTGAGTCAAAGGTAGGTCAGAGCTCAAGCAAGGTTTGATTCAGAAATTAATCAAGGATAGAGTTTGGAGGTTCCTCAAAAAATTAAAGTAGAGCTACTGTATGGTCCAGCAATCCTACGTCTGAATATTTCTCTGAAGAAAATGTGAACACTAACTCAAAGAATATATACCCTCCCATATTCATCACAGCATTATTTACAATAGCCAAGATATGGAAATAACCTAAGTGTCTGTCATGGATGAACAGATAAAGAAAATGTGGCATATCTATACAATGGAATATTAATCGACCATAAAAAAGGAAATCTTGCTATTTGCAAAAACAGGAATGGACCTTGAGGGCATTATGCTAAATTAAGTAAGTCAGAGAAGACAAAGTACATTAGTCCTGGAGTTGTAATGTGCAGCATGGTGACTATGGCTAGTAAGGCTGTATAGTATATTTGAAAGTTGCTACGATAATAGATCTTAAAAGTTCCCATCACAAGAGAAAAAATTTTGCAAATGTGTATGGTAATTAATGTTAATTAGATTTATTGTAGTGATCATTTTGTACTATATACAAATATGGAATTATTATGCTGTACACTTAAAGCTAATATAATGTTACATGTCATTTATACCCCAATGAAAATTTTTAAAAGAAATTAAACTATATTATCAAAATCCTACTTTTCTTCTGACTCTCCTCTCTGCCTGCAAAGTATCTGCTTCATCCAAGAAAGACTTAGCTTTGAAGAACCAAATGTTTCTTAATTTACATTGAGCAGTAAGAGAAGATTTCCTCTGGCAGCTCTTAGAGAAGAGGGTACAAACATTTTTTTCAGGAACTCTCAGCAAAGATCTCCTCATGTTTCACTGACCCTCAGTGGGCTCTGGTCATTATGTCTGAGAATGGATTTGCTGACTATTTTTGCCAGTCTGGATACATCTCTGGTGTTGGAGATAAATTGGCTCTCCATCACTAAACAGGCTATATTGGGAAGAAAGGATACTCAAAAGGAATTAGAGTATGCTAACTAAGAGAAAAAGACAATGGATAACGAGTAAACCCAAATGTCTGCTACATCTCCCCAAAGCTACTGGCATGTCCCAAGCTTGAGATCAAATGTTAGATATTACCACAGTTCTTTATTTTACATATCATCAAATTCTTTGCTTTTTCACAGATTAGTAATCATTATGGACATAAGTATGTCAGCATGATGATATTTAAAGAATTAGTTAATTCTATTCAAATTTTCTCAATCTCCTCCCAATGCAGGGGCACATGGAAAGATTACTATCATTGGACAGGAAGTCTAGATCAATTAAATTAAATATAGCACATTGCAGAATCTCTGGACGGTGGTATTCAAAGCTTTGAACCCAAAGACAGATTATTTGTCTTATTTTGTGTTATCGTGTAACTGAATTTTCTGCTTTAGAAAAAAATCATTATTAAGCAAGATAGAAATGAGATTGGAATGAATTCGTGTGAATCATTTTGACCACAATCATAATTTCTACTTTTAGCAATTCATAGCATTATCAACATATAATCCTTCTTACTTCCACACATATTATTTAACGAAATACTAATCAAGTTGGAAATTCTTTTCTGTTTCTATCAAACAAATGTATGCTCTCGATTCTGACATTCTCAGAACACTATGGCTCACACTGCATGACTATCTGAAGATACAATATGTAAGCTGCAGTAGACTAAAAATAATTATGGCTCAAAAGTAGTTTGTATCCCCATGGAGAATGTATACCTCACAGGAAAAATAATTGCAGAACTGAATGATGCCAAGTAGAACAAAATGAGGCAACCATAGAATCTTAGAGAATTTTCAGAATAAGGAATTTGACTTATTTTGGACTTTCATGGTGTTTGAGTGTGTCAGGGTCTCATGATAGTGACCAACTAGCCTAGAAGAAGGCAGAACTTTGGGCAGTCTGGTGATGCTTGGAGTCCTGGACTCTTTAAGAATCAGGTAACAGTTACAAAGTTCATTCCAGAACAAATTTCCTCCACCCAAAATTTCACATACAATTTTAGGGTTCATGGACTCCCTGAAACTCATTTTTAGACCCAAGCACACATAAACCATTTTTATCAGAATACAAAAACTAAACACCCCCTACTTAAATTTCAAAATACAATATTTAGCTTTTTACAGGCACAGCTTTAGGAATTTGAAAGAACTGAGTTCACTGTGTCTCAAAATACATTTCTAGTTCAGTCTAGTAGGACTAAGAACATGTTAAAGGGGAGCACCTGAGTGGCTCAGTCAGTTAAGCCTCTGATTCTCAATTTTGGCTCAGGTCATGATCTCACAGTTTGTGGGATTGAACCTCATGTCATGTTCTGTTCTGACAATGCAGTGCCTGCTTGTGATTCTTTCTCTCCCTCTCTCTCTGCCCATCCCTAGGTCTCTCTCTCTCTCTGTCTCAAAAAAAAAAAAAAAAAAAAAAGCTTAAAAAAGAACATGTGAGGGAGTAAGAAATGTGCAACATGAATGGATTCTTCAATGTGCTGCACATAGTAGGTACAATGAATCCTGTATAAAGTAACAAAAAATCAGTCTCAGAATTCTCCCTAAGGTACCAGTTAAATTCCAATGTCATCAAAGTAATTTTAGGTGGATACCTATTAAAATAATTCTCCTTTATTTTGTTGTAAAACAAACAGCTTCACTACCATACAATTTTTAGGCTTATAAACAGGATTTTCTTCACATGTAAATTCATTACAACAGACAAAATAAAGTGCCTGTCTACTTTCCTTCTATTTCTTACCTTTATAACATCAGTGAAATGTTTTCCAAAATAAATAATATATTGTGTTCTGGGTGTATTCAAATAGCTCTATGAACAATGTTCCTTACAGTTCGCGTTTTAAGGGATATTTTAATTTTGTCTTTTGATTTTTATAATCTCTAAGGAACTCTTTTCTAAAATCAGTGTTCTCACTGGAGATGATCCAACCCATCGACTCAAATGACTAGAAAAACACTATTGGTCCTAACACTGAGCGAAACTACGTGGAAAATTTGTAATGATTTGTAAACATTTTCACACTTATTATGATTCAGATATGGACTGTGGCCCAGAAAAGATTTGGATTTATTTTGATAGTCCCTGTAATTAGCTCAGCAATGTTTTCCTAAGTTATGATTTCATGCTGACTATTAGAAATTGCACATTGTTGAGATGCCACATGCAAAGAAGGTATGGTGTTATATGGCAACAATTAAAAACACTGTAAAGTAAAGTAAACAGGATTTCAAAACAAGAAAACATAAAGTAAATGTGGCATTAAATAGAATAGAGAAGGAAAATAGCTAGACTTCAGTGTTAGATACCATTCTCAGCACATGGCCCCATGTGCTTTGAAACAAGCAGAGCAACACTAGAGTACCAATAAGGCAAGAGGATGGTGTACTTTACTCTTGCATCATTGGCATCTGTATGGAGATCAAGGACACATGTCTTGGCCTAAATGCTACACCACCAATGTCTTTTCTTCTAGAAGGCATAAGAGACAGGGTTGACTATATTATTTTGGCAAGCCCAGTATAAAATGAAAATGCAGGATTTCTTGATCAATGTGCATCTGAACAAAAATTCAAGATGGCAACGGAGGTGCATTCCACCAGGCACAGATCCTGGGCCACTGCTGGTCCTGGTGACAGAGGTAGGCAGTTGGAGAGACGCATTCTGAATCCTGCCTGTCTCAGTGCTGGCTCCTCCTGGGCTCTGAGGAGATGTTCAGACCAAGCCCAGGGGAATGGCCAGTGCTCCGTTTGGTGCAAGTTTTGAAGGTGATTGAGATGACAAGGGGCTGCTCCTTCCCGAAATCTATCCTCTAGATGGGTTGTGAGGATTAATGAGTTAATATCAGAAATTGCTAGAGGGCAAATCTTCACTTGCCTAAAAGAGCATAAAATTTTTATTTTGTCTTTTATGCTTTCTGACAATCCCTTCAGTCTGCCACTAGGCTTTTAGTGGAGCGTGTGGAGAATTTAGGACAAGATGATGAATCTTACTCAAGGGCATCTCGATAGCTTTGCAAACTTAATGCAATAATGTAGGTCTTGGGCCCTGTGTCATGGAGTAAACGAAGACAGCAAAAATTCAGATAAAAGAGACTATAGCTCATCTATTGTTATTATTTAGGAGACAAATGACTGCAATGAATTTTTTTTTAATCTTAAAATCCTCTTTATCATGGCATGTCTACCTAATTTTATTTTGAATGACTACAAACCTATAAAGATACCCGATGGACTATTGAAAGCCATATTTTCTTTCAAATAGTGCTTAAAGAATACACTTTGGCCCCTTAAAAAAAAAAGAAGTAGAAGAAGAAGCCAGGTTGTACATCTGGAAACTGGGTAAAGCCCCAAACGAAAGCTGTGGCAAAGGCTGGGAAGGAAACAGAGTTGCAGCCTCCTTTGATGTTGCACCCACTCGAAAGCCAGGAGGCAGGCTCCTGCCCTGCTGCCACAGCCCGGATGGGCCTGTGGTCTTTGAAGCCACTTGAAGGCATCTACTCTCTGGAGTCTCCAGAAGAAAGGTGCCAATGAGGCATTTAACACTTGTATCCAACACCTGAGTGGAAAAAGAGAGGCTGACTATAAGCAGGAAAAAGCCAGAAGGACCAAGGGGAGAAAGGAGAGAGGGACAGGAGGCCAGAGTGCCCCAAACCTTTTGGGGACGATAACCACCTGCAATGTTTGCACTGGGGATCTTCCTTCTTTCCCCACGTTCCCCTGTTCTGTGTGTCTCCTAGTATGTGAGTAGAAGTCACTTGTCTTCATTCAGTCCAAGAAATCCTTGGGGATAGAGCAATTTGGTTCCTGCCTTCCAGGGGCTTTCAAACTGGCAGTGGAGACATGGATACCAAAAATGTAGAAAACGACTAAGAATGTTGTAAGGGAATTGACAAGGAGACAGAAAGAGGGAGGTTGGGAAGGGTTTCCTGAGGGAGGTGTTCAGGGGCCAAGCCTTGAGGACTGTGACAGAGGATGTGGGCAGAAGTGGGAAGGGAATACCCTTATGGAGTGCCAGAAGGGATCCAGAACTTTCCACATAAATTCATCTCCTATAACCTTCATGATGACTCTGTGAACCCACCTCTATTAACTTTATTTAGAGACATTTTTTTTAATGTTTATTTATTTTTGAGAGAGAGAAAAACAGAGAGAGAAAGCATGCACGTGAGTGGGGGAGGGACAAAGAGAGGGGGGACAGAGGATAGTTGACAGCAGTGAGCCCTATGTGGGGTTAGAACTCATAAACCCTGAGATCATGACGTTCAACTGACTGAACCATCCAGGCATCCCAAGACAAAATTTTTTTTGTCTCATTCATGATCAAAGTTTTAAAATTAATTAATTAACCCACACACACATAAATGAGACATGATTAAGATTCTTAGAATAACTCAACACTGAAAAGATTATGGCGCTCCTCCCTATATATAATTCAGAATACAATAATACATCATACTTCATATTCATATACATGCTAGAGTTAAAATAGCTTATTTTCAGATTTTCTCATAGCTAAATCCCGAGTTAGTTAATTAAAGGGTGACTTGTGTCTGTTTTGTGGATCCCTGCTGATCATTAGGGAGAGCCATGTGGCTGGAGACAACGTCTGTGAAGAGACAAAGACTTCCTAGGACACTCAGTGAAACTTGGTCACAGGTTTATAAGTCCCACACACCTCCCCTGTATCTATGGTGTGTTATTAGATGAGAAAAGCAGGTTGCAGAGAAATGTATACAGCACGAACCTATTTTTTCCTAACAAAACGCTCCTACATCTATGTTTATAGAAGTTACGTGTTCCTAGAGTGTTCCTTGGGTACTGGAAAGAGATAAAAAGAGGAGGGCAAAACGGTAAGCAGGTTCCTAATGTAATATAAAGGGAACATATATAATAACACAGTTTCATCTACAACATTACCTCAAATAGGTAATCACTAAATGTGCCTAGGAAAAAGTTCCCCCAGGTAACACATTTAAAGACAACACTGATTTGTTTGGATGATGGGGCTGTAGGTAGTTTTGGTCTTTGATTCCTTCCTTTTGTTATTTTAATTTAGCTTATGCTCTATGGTAAAATAACAAAATAAACACAGTAAAGATCTCCCTAAATCTGTGTGGATTACTTGGTACTTGTAGGTGAATGGCCAACAACGATGTACCTTCTGACCACTGAGGCCCCCTCCCCGGCCTCTGGACTCCCCTCTGTGCTTCTGGCTGGGGAGCTCCTGCCCATTATGTTCCCACAGTCCCTAACCACACAGCCCAGCTCACAGTAGACTGTAAAAAAAAGGTGGAGGGCACCGTCTGGTAGCTTGGGAAACTGCCGTGTTCCTACCCTGTTTGAGAGGGGGCAGCGCCAGGCCACCCCACTCCTGGAGACTGTGGCATTGCAGGATGGTGCACTGCACTCCTGGAGACTGATGCATTGCAGGTATTTGTGGATATCCTATTCTTCTGGAGGAGTATAGAATTCAGGTTTGTATGTGAACAGTGTTCATTTTTGTTTGGCACTAAATTGCATCTGAACAGATGCTATGCAGTGGGGTGCCTGGGTAGCTCGGTTGGTTAAGCATCCAATTCTTGATTTTGGCTCAGGTCATGATCTCACAGTTGGTGAGATCACTGGCAGTGTGGAGCCTGCTTGGGATTCCCTCTTTTCCTCTCTCTCTGTCCCTCCCCTACTCATGCTCACTCTCGAGTGCTCATGAGCTCTCTCTCTCAAAATAAATAAATAAAGATTTTTTTTTTAAAAAAGATGTTATGCGAGCCATGATAGACACATTTGCAATCACATGTCTTTGTGCCTTGAAGGGGAAAGGGTCCAGTTCAATATTTTGACAAAGGCTCAGGAAAGTTCTGGCATATGACTTTTGAGTAATGGTGGGGTGGAGGGGTTAGGATAGGCAAACTGAACATAAAGGGAATCACAAAGTCACACAGTGGGGGAGAGAGGTCCCATAAAAAGACATTGGTGACAACCTTTACTGATTCCCCATTTTTTGAGGGTGTATCTTTTCCTAGCTGTATATTCTCTCTTAGATCAACTGTTAAAATGAACTGTGGACCTCAAACATGGAGAGAATCACTTCAATAAGGAGTAAGTACACTCTCTGTCTCCAGCCCTAACCACGTATATACATACATCCCACACATCCTAAGTGTGTGGAAACATGGAGTGTTGTTTTGTTCTTTTTATTACGAGCTAGGGATAGGAATGAACTGATGTAAAATACTGTAGTGTGTCATTGCATGTTCTGAATTCCAGCATAATTCAAACACCTCCCACTAAGATTTGTCATTCTGCCTCTAGGCAGGACTGTTCTTAAAGTGTTCTTGACATATCAGCACCTGTGGTATTCATTAAGCCCTCCTGGGAATAAGATCTCCTTACAAATACTCAGAAAGTATCTTTCTCTTAAAGAATGAGGTTCTATATCTCCATCAAAACGCTGAAGGCATAACCTTCACTCTGCTGTATCTTAAAGGGCAAGAAAAGTGAGTTGGCATGTAGGGTGTAGAATGAAGTCTGTGCCAGCAAGTAGTCAAGAAGTATGCCTTATGTACCTCCTGACTTAACAGCGGCATAACCCTCCTCCCCACTCTGTGTCTTCAGAAAAGGGGCAGAGGAATTCTGGAACATCATACTCTATTAATTTTAAACACTGCTGGAAACTACTGCTTTTAAACACCGAGATATTAAGAATTGTTCTGTACCCCAAACAGATATTCTTATTTTAGAAAGTGCTTCTTCACCAACTATCACAACATTCTTTTGCAAGGAGCTAGCTAAGAGGGAGTCAATTTTTTTTTCTGCATTGCAAGTCTGTCTTCTCTGCTCTGGTTCAAGCCAATAACTCATTTTATGCAGCCACAGGCCAAGAATTTTGAAATTTCTGAGTCATCATTCGAATAGCACATTCTCCATTCTCCTGAAGACACATTTCTTGATAACATATTGATTACTCTATCCTTAAATGGGTATTTCTGGTACATTGTCTGTCTAGCAGTCATATATTCCCACCTATTTGTCTGGGTAATTTCTGGCTTCAGAAGAACATATGGGCCATATTCACAACTTCTACTATTTTCAGTATTTATCTTTATTCGTCAAATTTCCTAAGTGTTCTTCCCATTTCCCTTCTGTCTTCTTAATTCTCTCCATTCTTTTTGATTGGTAATTCATTTATGGAAAGCTCCAGTTTTAAAGCTTGTGGAATAGACACACTCAGCGATAAGAAAACGGTAAATCCACAGGCTAAAGTTTTAATCCTTGCTCTGCCATTATTTAACATTAACAATTCGAATAGGTATTTAACACACCCTTGCCTTAGATTCCCCACTTACTAAATGCAATGAAGGCAGTTTTCTCCCGCTAGCTTAACAAAAATACAGAGGCAATGAATAATGTACAGGAATTACTTTGAAAGTCTTTGGAAAAATCTGTGTTCTTGACCTCACTCTGCCAACAGCCCCGTTTGCAGCCTGTGCAAGTCACTTTGACTGTGATTTCTCCATCTGAACAATCTCAGTAATAATTCCTTTCTCTACCTATTTCACAGAGATGCCCCAGTCTCAACAGGCAATCGTCATGCTTTGAAAAGACAAACACTACTAAGAATTTAAGGCAATGTGGCCCAGCTTCTGGAATAGAAGTAGTAATGAGTGTTACAGTTATCTATGCCCTGTTAGGTGCAGGTACCTGTGTTTTATGTTAATTACGAGATCTCTCACAATCTTTTTAACACCTCTGCATAAAATTATCTGCATTTTTATATGTAGATCAGGAAACTAAAACTTGGTATGTGAAAAACTAATTCAAGGTCAAAAACCTAGTAAGATGCAAAACCAGAATTTGAACCTAGTTTTGGAGTATTTTTTTACCTTAATAAATGATGGCTGTTTAGTTATTGTGTATTAATTGATACAAATACAATACAAATATTGTATATTAATTGATACAAATCTTTATTTATGTTTGCACAATCAGTTTTTATTATAAAATTTTTGGAGTATATAGCAATTTGATCTAAATTTCTGAATGTCACCTGTTCACGCATCAAAGAAGATGGTAATGCCAGAAATGGCTTTAGGGCCAAACAAAGTAGCTGAGTGTGGTTTCCAAACTGGGTTTAAACATAGATGCCACAAGGGAGTCTATGCTATATCTAATCTATAGCGATAGAAAGCAGATCGCTGGTTGCCAGGGGCCAGGGTTAGTTAGGGATGGCTTAGAAAAGACACAACGGAACCCTTTGGGGTATAGCAATTATTCTATATCTTAATTGTAGTGCTGATTACATGGCTGCATACATTTATCAAAGCTCATTTATCTCTATACTTAAAATGGGAACATTTTACTATAGATAAATTATGCCTCAGTAGACTTTATTTTTAAAAGACAGGCGCCATCATCTACTTGCTGCCTGATTAGACAAGTTATTAATCTATATAAGTCTCATACTCCTTCTGTGAAAATGGGGATACTAATTGTACCCATCTTCAATATGTTGGGGAATATTAAATAAAATATACCATATAAAGAACTCACTATCATGCTTGTTCGTAGGAAGCACTCGACACACACTTACTCAACAAGAACACATGTCAGACGGTGTTCTAGGTATGGAAGATTCAGTGGCAAATAAGAGAAAGCGTCTGCCCTTACAGAGCTTATATTCTAAGCTAGGGGAAGCAGACACTAGGCAAGTAGACAAGGTAATGACCAAGATACGGTCACATAGCAGTAAGAGCTATGGAGCCAGGAGAACACTGATATGAGGGTGTGGCTTTGAGGATGGTGACCATTTCCCTGAGTGGTCAGCAAAGAACCCTGAGGAGAAGTGTCACTTCAAATGAGATGTGGATAATATCAAAGAGACAGCCACGGGGCGCCTGGGTGGCTCAGTCAATTAGCCTCCGACTACGGCTCAGGGCATGATCTCACAGTTCATGAGCTCCAGCCCCACATTGGGCTCTCTACTGTTAGCATAGAGCCTGGAGTCTGCTTCAGATCCTCTGTCTCTCTCTCTTTCTGCCTCTCCCCTGCTCTCTCAAAAATAAACAAACATTTTAAAGGAATACAAAGAGACAGCCACGGGAAATTTTGGAGGCAAATGTTCGAGGCAGAGGGGACAGAATGTGCAAAGGAGCTAAAGTGGGAGCAAGGTTCTCAAGGTTCAAATGAAGGGACCAAGGGCTGGGGAGTCAAGTCAGATGTGAGTCTAGAAAGCTCCCTGTCTTCCCAGACACTGGAGAAAGGTGAGCCGGGGGCAATGTGCTCTGATTTCCATTTAGAACAATTTCTTTGACTTTTGTGTAAACCATGGATTCCCAAAGGCTGAGAGAAGCAACAGGTGAGAAGTGGTGGTGCTTGGATGAGGGGTGGGAATGAGCACTGGTGAAACATGGCCAGATTTGGGATCTATTTGGAGTAGAGAAAACAGGGTTGCCAACAGTTAGGATGAGACAAGGGATAGAGAAAATATTTTTTGGCTTAAACAACTAGGTCCTATTTACTGCCTTGACATTTACTGATATTTAGTTATAATTTTTTTTTTTTCTGAGAAGCCGTTTGGTGAGCTTTTAGGTATTCTATCAGAGAGCACTTCTAGGCTAACTACTGACAGTAAAGTGTCTGTATGCTAAGTGCTAGTTTGGGCTCCAACTCTTAGCTTTAAGTCTTAAACTGTCTATTAGGTAATTAAATGCTTATGCTGGAAGTATTTCTGAAATCAGAAGGGCGCTTGTGCTTGTGTGTGCATACGTGCAAGCGTGCATGTGTGGGCGTGCAGAGTGTGTTCTTGAGGCCGTGGATATCTGCTTGCAGGACTGACATTCAAGAGCAGAGCTTAGAATTCCTTCTCAGTAGGGGTCTCCAAAGCTGCCCCTTGCTCACCTCACCCCTACCATCCTGCACTTGGCATAATCTTTATGGAACTAAGACTTTGTTCATCTCTGGTTCCCCCATTTCTGTTTTATGTTTCGCAAATGCCCCGGCTCCCACCAGCCTTCCTTGGTTATCTCTGGAGTGGCAAGTGGGAAGATGTCCGGGACATGCCTATAGTTTTAGTTCACAGTTTAGAGTTCAAAGGCTGGAGCTTAATTTTCTCCCTTCAGCAGGGAGGTTCAGAGTCAACAGCATATTAGTCAACAAGTGAAACTTTCTCCTCCACTTCCTTCTTCCTTCGCCATTCTCCCTGCCTCCCTGTCCTCTGTTACCTCCTCTGGGAGCCACTGGAAGTTTCACTGAGTGTGAAGAATTCTACTCTGAGGTAAATCAAGGAACTAACTCCCCAGGGGCCTCCTGACAACTGATGTAGAACCTTTACTTCAATATTAATAAAATGAGGTCATTGCCCTGCACTGGGCACATATTACCTGCCAGCTCTTTATAGGAGTTTTGTCTCTTAATCCTTCCAGCAAATGTAGACAAACTTGTACAAACGTGTAAAGCTCCTTTATTTTCCACTTCTAATGGTTGAGTACACAGGCTCAGAGAGTAAAGTAATTTGCCCAAGGCCACACAGCCAGTAAATGACAGAACTGGGACTTCAACTCAGGTCTGTCTGGCTCCACGTTCCAAATTTATAACTGCTAAGCTATAGGGCCTCCCTCCATTTAAAACTTTGAGTATGGGCTGTTACAGCAAGATTCTTCAGAATCAGGGCTGATTACTGAATCAACTACTGTGATGCCCACCATGAGGCTTAGAGAACATTATCACAAACATGGCAGCTGCTGTCTTAACTAAAGGCCAGGTTTTCCTCATCACTTACATAGAAGGATGTGTTTGTTATGTGTTTGTTTGGCCTTTTATTAAGGCATGGAAAATAGCATCACCTTCATTTTCAGACTCAAAGTTTCCTGATTTTTCTGACAGGCATTTTTGGTAGAGTGCGCCCTTAACCCACTGGTATCCATTCGTTATTAACTCTGAAATTTCACATATTCCCACAACTCAGTCATACTGAATGCTTGGGGTGCTTCCTGTCCTTATATGACAGAGTTCAGACCTGTGATATTCAGCAAGTAAGTTCAAATGCAGGCATTGTTGATAGACAAAAGCACAAAAAAACTATTTTTAAGATTCCTGTTGCTTTAAGGTCTGGCCAAAACTTATGAAAGAGAACCACACACATGAGAGACAGAGAGAGAGAGAGAGAGAGAGAGAAAGAGCCAAAGAGACAGAGAGAGAGACAGAAAAGACAAAGAAAGAGCAGAGTCAGAGACAGAGAGAGGGGGCAGGGAGAAAACACATTTGAAAGCAGGAAGTACTAGAAATACTGTTTAAAGGCATGCTCTCATGAGATTTCTACTCCACTTTAGCAGGATGAAATATTTGGTTTATGTCGATAATCAAACACTGGAAGCTGGCAGCTTCCAGTCCAAACAAAACCTGAAATTCTTCCATTGCCACTTGCAAACTTTATTCGCTGGAATGAGGGGCCACAAATTATCCCCCCTCCTATGACAATTTGCTATTAAGAGACTATATCTTTATGTGACTCAGATGTACTTCATTTGAGTGATGGAGAAATGAAAAGTCTGAACCACAGACTGCTAACAAAGCGATGCAGATGAATCTATTAAAGTGTATCTCCTCACTGTTTTGTTTTTGACTTCCAATTGGCACTTTTTCTTGCCTCTCAGCTTTGAAACTCGAGAATAAACGCCTCTGGAAACAAAGCAAAGCGAGCTGAAGTGTGTGTGTTACACAGAATACTGAGAGCGATGTTTGTGCCATACACAGCTACAGCTGTCACCGATTTTTCATCTACAGAGAGGTCAGCCAGACAAAAAGACCCAAGACAACACATTCAGTAGCGTCTTTGTTCTCATGTTCTCATCTTAGTCTGAAAGAGGTAACTTGGAGTGACTTCGGTTATGGTCAGAGTGATTTTTCAGCACATCACTAGTCTGGATATTAATTGCTGGTCAGATGGGGGAGTTCTTTTAAGCTCCTCAAAGAAAATAAATGTAGCTTTCATTAAAGATGTTAACACAGAAGCTCCAGAGACTTAACTCTCCATGCTGGAAACTGATTGGTTTACCTCCAGATTGTTTTGTGGGGATAAGGATTAGCTATGAATTCAAAATGATTTTCCATCGTAAGGAGGCTGCTCTGTTAATCAGAGTTTGGTCACATAGGTTATGATCGAGATCCTTTGCTTCACCTTGCTTGTCTTCCTTAGAGTTTGCCCCATCCCTTTCCACAGCAAACGGCTGGACGGAGTCAATCTCCTACTTATTAGATGCCTAAGAAACAGTTAATAAACTGAAATCTAGGGATTGTTCAACCATCAGTGCTATCCATCTTCTAACTATTTGTGACTATTAAAATGTAAAACGATTGCACAGTTTTTTCTATTAATATTAACCATAAAACAAGCTAAATAAAAAATTAGGGAGCTTTTAATCTTAGTCCTCAGAATTTGTGCTTTCAACGACATGATTTGGAAAGAATTTTCTTCTTTCTTGAAGCACTCCACATGATAAGAGTGTTTATTTTGGGTGATTAGACAAAATGGAGAGTGCCAGTTTAATTTTTTCCAGTAGATGATTATGTTTTTTTAATGTTGAATTTCAGCTTGAACGAAACTCAGTGTCTCCTCCCTTTTCTTCCTGAAAGATTGTTTTATGTTCTACTTCCAGAGTATTCAATTTTATAAAAACTACTAAGGGAGGAAATTGCACACTGTCGTACCATGACCAACACAAAACAGTATTTTCCCTGGGTTACTACTTACCTTTCTCTCTCCATTACTTGTGTGGCTATGTCCTGAATGGAAGAAAGTAATGCAAGCCTTCACAGATCTCAAAATCTATAATTAAGCACTGCATCTGACAAGAGATTTTTTTTCCGTACTGACAAAAAAATGTCATTTTAAAAAGGAATAGTACAGGAAGAGTGATAAAAATAGTCAAAAGAGCAAAAAATGTTCCCTCTCTTCTTCACGGCCAAATACAAAGTGTTTTTTTTTTTTTTTCGGGGGGGGGGCGGTGAGGAGGGTTGGGATTTTTTTGGATAAGTGCTTACAATGACTACACTGTTGACTTGGCATGCAGATCAAAAGCCTGACAGATTTAATTCATGTTTCTGTGCTATACAAACAATGACACGTACAAGTAATTGAAGGTAGTACAAACACAGACTTTAAAAGATCAGTGGTGCCCAACTGAACGGCTCGACAAAAAGAGATCTGACAGGACGTATTCTTTTTTCTGTTTCGTTGGGATTCCGCTTTGCCTGCCCTCTGCCCTGCCCTTCCTCTCCTGGAATTAATAGCGACTGATAGCCTGTGCATTGTGTCAACAGAAATGGACACACACACACCATATATTAACTCCCTTGTCTGCTGCTGGGTGAAGAGATAAGTTCCAAGAGTGCACAAGAATAATCCGAAGACATTTGGAAGTTAACCACAAGAAATCAATGTTTGCATAAGCTTCCATTACACAGGCAGCTTTTGCTCTAGAATGCTGGCATGGTCTGGGTAATAAGGTAATAAATTCATCCTCAAATGTAGAAAGGATGACCCTGCAGGATTTTGACATGACATTTTCTGTGGAGCTGACTTGGTTGGAAACTACAGGCAGCGTTTTTCTCCAGTAATTTGTGTACTTGATGTATTTTTTTTTTCAAATTGCGTGGTGCCAGCAATTTGGTTTTTAAATACAATAGTCTTTTTGAAAAGTACTGAAGAAAATGAATAGAAAATCACCAGCATCATAGCAAATTATCCTAGGTCAACACATAATGCCTCCATTTTCCAGATGTCTCAATTCAGGCAGCTACTTTGGGCATTTTTGTCTAAGGATGCTTATAAGTATTCCAAGTTTAATAATACATTTTCTGTTGTGTGTTACCATGGGCTAACATCATTGTATGTGTATCTTCCACATTAAGGTTAAAAAAAAATGGATTTAAAGCAATGTACCCAGAGGCAGTGCTTTTGCTTGAATGTTTCCAATGAATTCTTTGTTCAGAATCCTTGCCTTTACTTTAGGGTCATAGAAAATTTCTCATAATTTTGTCTCAATTATAAAACTATAATTGTTTTATACTGAAAGATTTTAAAATATAATTTCCAAGGTTTTTAATGCCCAGAGGGTAAACATTTGGGAGTCGTCTATGCCATAGTAAAGAGTAAATAATTGACAAATTATTTTTAGAATATTTGGTCTTTCTTATGACTGTCTCGAAAAAAGTTACATAAACAATGCTGGTTCTTTTTTTTTAATGTTTATTTTATTTATTTTGAGAGAGAGAGAGAAAGAGAGAGAGAATGAGCGGGGAAGGGGCAGAGAGAGAGAGCGTGAGAGAGAATCCTAAGCAGGCTCTGCATTGTCTATGCAAAGCCTACCCTGGGGCTCAATCCCATGTACCGTGAGATCATGACCTGAACTGAAATCAAGAGTCAGACATTTAACTGACTTAACTACCCAGGCACCCCTACAATGCTGATTCTTTGTAGAAAAAATTAGAAGTATCAAAATAAGCAAAAGCAACAAAAACTACCTGTAATACTTTCACTCCAGAATAATAATTATTATCATTTGGATTCTGTCCTCTCAAACTATAAAAAATAATATTATGTCCATTCTTTCAGGAAGTAAACAGGAAACTTCAGTCATTAGTCACAATCCATCAGTCATTGTGCATGTGTGTGTGTGTATTACTCTCCCTTAGAGTTGTGCAGAGTGCTTTGTCTGATAAGTATTTTTGTCTACCTTGGGTTTCTTCTGTGAATTTCTTAGAATTTAGAGTTTTTAAGTAGGAAAGTATAGCCCAATAATGTCTATTGCAGTACAAGTTAGGAAGTGGTTAAGTAATAATACCAGGATCACATGGGCTCATCAGGGAGAGAAATTGGCAATGAGAGGTACTTGCTAAAAACTTGAACAGAAAGGTAAAATGTTTGCAAACCAGGGATGTGAGGGATAGCAAAAGAAATTGGATATGTTTAGTTGGTGAAGGGGCTTAAGACAAATGGGAGAACTGTCTTTTCCTCTGGATGGTCATCACCATCTTTCTCACAGCTCTGGAAGCTGGAATTCAGAGATCAGAGTGACAGCATGGCATATTCTTGGTGAAGCCCTTCTTCTTGACTTACAAAAGTTCATCTTGTACCCTTATTTGGCAGAGAGAGAGAAAAGAAGCAAGCTGTCTCCTGCCTCTTGTCATAAAGGCACTAATGCCATCATAAGGATTCCTTCCTCATAACCTAATTAATTACTTTGCAAAGGCCCCATCTCCAAATACCATCACACTGGTGATACGAGTTTCAAATATGAATCTGGGGGAACACAACCAGTCCACAGCAAGTGCTATAGAAAAGACAATAAAACAAAACAAGGCTACAAGGTGGAGATTACCCCAGAGGAGGCTTGGGATCCTATTGAAAAGGAAGAAAGAAACAACTAGAAATTTGCAACAGTGTAGCCAGCTGTGTTTAAAATACTGAGACCCGCATTACTGAAAGTAACCAGAGGGTTGCTGAATGGTTATCGGCCAGGGATGCTGGATAAAAGTCAGCTGCATGAAGAGAGACAGTAGACTATGTGAGAAACTCCTCCTCCAGGACCATCATTCCTTCACACCAGGCAATCCAAAAGGTCCAACTCCATAAGGATAAGGCTGTTTGTATACATCATGTTGAACCATACAGAACATCTGAAAGAAAACTAAGAGGAAAAGCAAAATCAGCTTTAGTTTGCACAGCTGTTTGGATAAAACTTCCCATTTTCAAACTATCAGCAGCCCTTTTGCTATACTAGATGTGATACTTTTAATTCAAGAGACCTAAAATGTATAAGCTTCAAAGACCTTAATGGAAATGGTCAGGGTGTTGACTTTGGTGGTATGGCTTCCATGCCCCACCTCAGGAAAGGAAGCCTAAGGAAACAGGGAATTGTGTGTAACATACATGACTAACTGAACTGTGTTTCTTTCTTTCTGTGCAGAGTCTAATCAGTTAGCCTGTATATGAAAGCATTGCAATAATATAGTCTAGAAGCAAGCAGACATAAATCACCACTTTGGCAACAAACCAAACCGATAGGGAGTGAAGCACAGAGATAATTCGTAGGTAGTAGAATAATAGCATAACCCAAGATGACTTTATGTTATTTTGGAGACAGAACAGGGTTGAGCATTATTCCTAAATACTGCAATATCTGCAAAGGTGAGATGATCATTATAAATCAGGATGTTACAAAAAGAAAAGAGCTGTAGCTAGAGACAGATGCTCCAATTAGCAGGATATCCATTTCCAAATTATTATGTTTTCAAATAAATTCTGACATGCAATTTCGGGACATTGGAAAATAATACTAATCCAGCCCAAGTAGAAACAGGAAGTAAATCTTGGCAGAGCTGCATGCCCTCAGCATATTACTTAGAATTCATTCCATTGCCGGGGGGGGGGGGGGGGGGGGGGGGGGGGGAAGGGGGGTGTGGTTAGCGGTGAACACAATGATTTTAAAAACCAGCCTTTAACTTGAGATGGTTTTCCCAAACTTGGAGTTACAAATTGAAACTGGCAAAGCCAAAAAAAAAAAATCATGTAATAACTAAAGCAGATAGTTCAACCAGATAGTTTAAATTGATCTGGAAGGACCCTCATGTTCCAAAGTATCAACTATAGCTGAAAAGTCTTATGAGCTTAATTTTACCCTCTGGTACATGGTATGCATCATTACTCATCTCCGAAAATCTATACTGTTCCTACATGCAGACATAAAGTTCTGTTTTCTTTTTACTAAGTCCATTTGTGCTATCCAGCTGGGACCAATGTAGGCCCATCAAAATATTAACCCCACTCCCACCTTTGCTAGCCCCCAATATATACCAGCCAGTTTTCCAGAGAGAAAGGGGACATGGTGATGTATATTCTACTTCAAAAAGCCTTTCTCTTGATAAAGTAGAAGAAAGAGGAGGAATAGGTTAGTGTTTTCCAAAGTATGATTCAATGTAAGAATCAGCTGTATTGTGTCCTACTGAAGCAGTTTTCTAGAAACATCCCAGTCCTATGAAATAAAATTCTCGGGGAGGCGGGGGTGGGACCTTCATTTTAAATAACAACTCCAGAGATTTTGGTACACTATCTTTCGAGTATCATTGGCTTAAGTGGAAGTGTGAGGGTTCTCCTCTCCAACATCCTCCATAACCTCTAAAATTTGTGGGTGTTGTAAAATCGGTATTAAGGAGTGAGTGCTAGGCATAAAAAAAAATCCAAGGGAGATGAGATGAAGACAAAATACATGAAGAATGACAAGTTTGAAGATCAAATAATTTGAAGTCTGAATGTCTGACTACAGACTAATGTATGACATATGTAGACATAAGCTATTGAAATCAAAAGCAATGGTTTGGGGATACAGTGAAGGAAGGATATAAAATGGCTACGTTCCTAAGCTGTCATTTATGTCAGCCTATTGCTTGTCACTGGAAATAAGCTGAGAATCCCCTTTGTATAACACAGCGATGAATCTTGGAAATTCTTACATGCATGTGTAAGTGCCATTTACAACTCAGCTGAAGCTTTTCTGTTGGAGTTCAGTTTATACAGCTGTTGCCAATGTGATACTAATAAAGATGTTTCATGCCAGGCAATATTTGAAACCCTTTAGATGTATTATCTCAATTAATCTTTTCCACACTTCTCTTAGGTAGATGCTATTATTCTTCCTGTTTTACAGATGAGGACACCGAGGCCCAGAGAAGTTTTGGATACTTTGCATGAAGTCTCAGTTACTCAACAGCAAAACCAGGCTTTAAACAGAATACTGACTTTAGAGCCTGTGCTTTTTTTTTTTTTTTAACTTTTTTTTTTTAATTTTTTTTTTTCAACGTTTATTTATTTTTGGGACAGAGAGAGATACAGCATGAACGGGGGAGGGGCAGAGAGAGAGGGAGACACAGAATCGGAAACAGGCTCCAGGCTCCGAGCCATCAGCCCAGAGCCCGACGCGGGGCTCGAACTCACAGACCGCGAGATCGTGACCTGGCTGAAGTCGGACGCTTAACCGACTGCGCCACCCAGGCGCCCCTAGAGCCTGTGCTTTAAACCAGGATGTTATTCTGCCTCACACTTTGGGACCACATTATACAGTAGGAGTCAGCAAACGTTTTATGTAAAAGGACAAGTAGTAAATATTTTAGGCTTTGTGAGCCAAACAGTCTCCCCCATTATAACATGGAATTCATAGCCAAACCATAAATTAAAGGAATGGCTATGTTCTAATAAAACTTTATTTACAAAAATAGATAGCAGGCTTGCTGCTCTATAGCATTGGTTTGCTGTTCTATAGCATTTTTTAAATGTTCCGCATTCACAGTGACATAAAAGAACTACAAGTTTTTACTTTTAAGGGAAGGCTTCTGTGAATAAAGATTTTACATTCTCTTCTGGTGTATTTGAAAATGTCTGCCTCTTCTTCTTCTTCTTTTTTTTTTTGATGTTTATTTACTTTTGAAAGAGTGCAAGCAGAGGGGGACAGAGAGAGAGAGAGGGACGGAGGATTTGAAGCAGGCTCTGCACTGACAGCAGTTCATCCGATGTGGGGCTCAGACTCATGAACCGCAAGATCATAACCTGAGCCATCACTTAACCAACTGAGCCACATCCAGGCTCCCAGAAAATTTCTGCCCCTTCTTATGGCCGAGAGACAAAAGGGCGTATGTTTAGAGACTTCCAGAAGTGGTGACTTTACTTTGAAGTGGTCACACTGTCTCACCTAGCTGCTCCTGTGATGAGAAACCTGGGTTTATGAAGCAGCCAGCTGGGCCCAAGGGGTAGGACTTTCTAGAAGGGAGACATATTGCCCTTGGAGAATGCATCCCACCTGGGAGAGTATCACACCTGTGATCTAGGCTCTTTTATCTCTATACTTGAATCTGATGGGGTATCCAAACCAGACAAAATCAACATTCTGAGGACTACAGTGATGGATATGCTACAAGTTTTTCTTTTTCTTTTTCTTTCTTTTTTTTTTTTTTTTTTTTTTTTTTTTTTTTTTTTTTTTTTGCTGTGTGAGCACATATCCCAACTGAACATGGATTGAAAACATTTGCTTCCTATTCCATCAAAATGAGGAGACCTTTCCAGGCTAAACTCTTTCAGATGGCCTGTTAATGAGTGACTCATAAATAATAAATATCATTGATAGTGGCTTTTAGAAATTCTCTAAGCTCTCTAGAATTTGGTTTCTCTCCATCTGTACATTGGGGCTGTGACAGCTGCCATTCTCCATGGAACTGGGAAGACTGAATAAGGAAATAGCACCCAAAAGCTTTGTTAAGTTCAGAGAGCTAACTCTTGTTGGTAAGGGCATTGTTCAGATCTTTTGGGGTCAGGTAATTATACCCACTCTCTGTGTGTGTACACAGCACTGGACAATAGTTTCCACAATTCATAGAAAAGATAATTTGTTACAATCATTGTGGAACACTAGAACTGTCTGAGGGTGAATCTACATGCACTATAAAAGGGGAGTGAAGGCCTTCAGGCACACTGTGATGAAATATGGCAAGAGTGGATGTTGGCTTTCAATCCGAATGCCTCACAGTGATAATTGCCACTTTTTAAAATGCAAATGCTTATCCATGTTTTTTGAGAAAAAAAAAACGTAAAAAGAAGGAATAAGTTAGTTGTCATTCTAACAAAACTGGAAGAATCTGGAAAGGAGTTGGCAGAGAGAATGATCCCTTTCCCTCGCTTTTTACAGGCTTTGCTTTTGGAAATTTTAGCATTTATGTGAAAGAGGACATGGATTGTTCTAGTGACCAGCAGCTAATTGGTGATATGGGAGAGACTGACATCCACATTAAACAAACAAACAAACAAACACACAAACAAACCAGATGAGATTTCCATAGCTTCTTGAGGTGTTTGTTCACAAATTAAGTTCATAGTTAAGCAAATTGAGGGATATTTACTTATATAAGTTTTGTAGAGCTTTCTTTCTTTCTTCCTGGAGGAGGCTGGATTGATGAAGGTGAAATTGGTATAATCAGGAATAACATAAAGGTTGTTCAATAACAAACCCACTGAAATGTTATGAATAATCTAAAATTTTGAATTCTTATTATACTCTATTTATTGAGCACTTACCCTTTGTCAGTAACTGTGATAATGGCATTCCATAAATTATTTTATTTATCTCACTCCATCTCTCTGAAGGAGGCGATTTTAGTTTTCACATTTTTACAGATGAAGAAAATGGCCAGAGGCACACAGCTCATAAGGGGGATTGTAACCCAGATTTGTCTGATGCCAAAAACCATAGCACTTCATCACTAGTCAGGAAAAAAATACAGGGATAACTGAGAACAAAGCTTGCTTTATACAGAATTATAACTAAGGGGATAGAGCTCACAAGTAACTTTGATGATATAATTAAAGTAGAGAAGACAATATTTTTCTTTTCTTTGGAGAAGGAACACAAAGAGGTCATGGGGGGGGGGAGACATCTTCCCAGCTGATGTCCCCAAACCAGTATCAATGTCTCATCAGACCTCCCTTGGCCTCTCTTTTGAAAGGAGCACATGCATTCTGTTTCTATCATATGACCTGTCACAATTTGAAAATGTTCATTTATATACACAAGAATCCCCCCACCCCCAGCTTTTCTAAAGTTCCTATCACACCACTTTACTTTTACAAAACATTCACAGTAAGTGCCTGTTTTCACAAACTAAAAAAAATCGGAAGAATATTTTCCCTTTTATGAAAAAAGACAAGAAGTGAAAATAGTGTTCAGCTTTGTTTTGCAGTGAACGCTTCTTGAGGCAGAAGGCCTGAGCAGCAAGAGGGGCCCTACCCGGCTCCTTCCCCCAGAACTACACTCAGCACCTCAGCAGCAAGACGCCATAGCTTTGAACTATCTGTGAGCATCTGTGCTTTATCTTGATTTATCTTGTGTATCCATTGGCAAAATATGTCCTAAGGTATCTGAAAAGCCCAAGAGAGGTTATTTTTGGGGTCTGGGAATGCTCAACATTTTTTTTTCTTATAAATTAATGGTAATTGCTTCTTTGCTTTATGCCATGTTGGCTCAAGAAAGGTTCCATAGGAATGTTCTTCTTTTGGATAGCAGGGAAAACCTGTATATTTGTTTCATGTTTATTTTGCTCCTTTCATCATGAGATCCATGAGTACTGGTTCCCCGTTGGCTTTGTTCCCATTGTATCCCCAACACCTCATAGTCCCAAGCACATAGTAAGCACACCAAAATCAGTAGCAATAAAAAAGCTTTATTGAGCACTTACAGTGTGCTAGGCCCTGTTCCAAACACTTTACATGTATTATCTCATATCAACATTAGTACGGGTCTCTGCTCATATTAGACTCAGTGGGAGGTAGTGAATATACTCTGTGTGGATTCTTTTACCCATCCCTGGTTCTTTTCACTCTGTCTTACAGTTCCACTCCCTGCCATTTTCATGTGTTTTCTTCACACAGCCTGCCACAAAGCTATTATTTATTCTTGATGGTTTGCTTGTTTATTACATATTTATATTTTCCTATAATATATAATGTAAATATACACACAGTGAGATTTATCCTTTCTCTTGTGAAGCTGGACTACTTTTGTTAGGCAAATCTCAGATAATACCAGCCATGAGGCTGAATTGGAATCACTTTTATATAGCAGCTAAGAAAGGGAGAAAATGAACTCAGTTTCTGAGAAAGAATCACATCTAGAAGGAGAATGAATAAAGCCTATTTAATACATATCTATTGAGATTCTAGTTTATTTATATCCCCGTGCTTGTGAAGAACAGAAGTGAAATGCAAGACACAGTCATACTATTAAGTACTTTACAATTTTTAAAGTTGTAGAATTATGGGCATTCTTGAGAAAAATCATTTGGGCAACAAATCACATGTCCTTTGAGGCTTGTGCAAAACTCTTGACTTACATGTTTAATCAGCTTTCTGGTGAAGGGATGTGCCAGGAACCATAGTGCGTAGCTTGGTAAATATATGTCAAAATAACTACCCGGTGTACATATGGGTGAGAAAAAAGTTTTGATGACGAACAGCCAATGCTTAAAATAGCCTCATATGATCTTAGAATTCAATGGGAAAATAGGAGCTGGGTAAGATTCTAGGTTAGAAGATCCAGGAAGGATAAGAAGAGGGGCAAAAATTAGCTGTTAGCTAAATCTGAACTAATTCAAGTACAGAGGGTGAAATTTTTAATAGAGTCTTATACATAGTAAATATTTGATAAACATTTGTTTTGACTGATTTGATTTCAAGAGTGCTTAGGAGAAGGAATGGCCTCCTTCTCCACCCACATGTCACTGCAGGACTTTCACTTAAGCAGAAGGAAAGATTAGCTGTTTATTTTCAATCATCCTAGAGAACAAGGCTCATGCAAGAGGTTGCTTTATTCTCTTATCTTCCTGCACCATCCCACACTTTGACCATCATAAATCATTTCTCTCCCTTCCTCTACTCTCTGCCCATGGGACCCGTGACTTCCATTCTCAGACACATCTATGCCATACGGATAAAAGAACAAAGTAAGGAGTCATTTCCTTTATCTGTTTTTGTAAACAGCCCAGGAACACGAGACAGGATCTAGGGAAGTTTATACAGGAAAATGAATGACATATTTGGGTGGGGGCTAATGCATGGGCATCACTAAAGGAGATTAGAGGTATCACCTTAAGTGAGAGCTTAAAGACAAAGTCTAGTTATTAAGAAATAATAATTGGGATTTTTTTTCAGATTTAAATTAGTCTGATTTGTTTTTCATTTATTTAAAGAAAACCAATTAAACCAGTTAAGGGCACGTCTAAGAGTCTGTAAAAGCCATGAATCTAAGAGTCAAAATCCCCTCGGTGAAAATATTTAGTGGTCATGTGTAGATGCTATGCCAAAAAGATAGTCCACATTGTGTTTCTGTCATGCTGACAAGGGAGAACCCTGACACAGGCTTGCCACTCAAGAGCTGATCTCTCTATTTTCTTAAGATGGAAACCAGGTATGGCAGCTTTTGGAAGAGTTCAGTGTTTTGGAATGTGCATCAGACAAGGGGCAGTTCCTTTGATCATTGGTGTTCAAATTACCTAAGCAGGGCTGCAGAGATTTAATTGGTCCAATTGGCTAGAGAGCAAATAGAAAAGTAGGCAGATGCTCATAGCTTTCACAGGGCCATGAACCTAAACGTTTGCCCCACAGCAAATGCCACGGGTCTGCACCAGAGGATAGATGGAGGAAGATGGCAGAGCAACTCCAAGCAGGAGGTGTTTCAGAGGGAATCCTTTCTCTGCTTTACTCCCTTGGTAGCTGTGATCTCAGGTTATTCTAGGTTATCTAAAATGATGTGCTCTCTCTGTCTCTCTGTCTCTTCCCCCCTCTCTTTCTCTCATCTCCCCCTGCTCCCTCTAGAAGAATTATCAAGGGTCCATGCGTCTACAATATACATCTATATGTTTCCCTTTATTGCTCCCCATTACCTCCTTCTCACTGTTTTTGGACTAATGACGGTTAAGATTTGTGCGTATTTGGCATGTTTAAGCTTGTAGTGAAATATTTGACTATTTTTGGAAATTGAACAGCCTAAAAGACATATAAGATATATAGAAACACTGTGAAAAGGGTCAGAAAAATGTGAGATTAAAAAAATTCATAGATTAGGCATCTGCCAAAATTTGCAATTTAGTTTTGGTGTACAACTGTTGGAACAAGAGTGTTTTCCTGAATAGTTGGATCCTTTAGTAGCCTGGGAAGGGAAATAGTATTTTTTGGATGGGGACAGTATTTTGAAATTACTTTAAAATTTGGTTCCGAAACAAGGAGAAAGGGATACTTTTATTAAAGTTTACTTATATTAAAAAGAAACCCACATTAACGTATAATTATTCAGATGGAAATTGAAGTTCTTCCCTTCCCTGGTGGACAGCAGAAAGGGTTGGAAATTCTTTTCTTGTAATATTTTCTAGAGCATGTGGCATGGACCCCAATAATTTTGGAGTGTTAGAACTAAGGAGAACTTGAAAGACCCAGCTCAAATGAGAGAGCAGAGGCTCTGAGAGCCTAGATGGCCAGCCTGATGGCACATCCCCAGGGAATTCATCCTCAGAATGAGAAGTGGACCAGATCTGAAGTGTGGACTGGGGAAGTTTAGCCTTCACTTGTGCTGAGCTCTTACAGGAGTTACTTACTCTCTCTGAGTCTCTATTTCCTCCTTGCAAGACCAGAGAGTCTAGCAAGGGTTTGGTAAGGATGAAAAAAAAGAAAAAAAGAAAAGAAAAGCCATGTACATTTTAAAGCACTTTGCATATATGAAATATACAGATGAGAATGTATATGAAGTAATTGGTTGGGAACTTCTTAATCTAGTTCTCTTCCCTCTCTTCCCCTGCCTCTTGCCCCAAGTGAGGTATTCGGCCAAGATCTGCTGGATTCACTGCTGGAGTTATTAATTTGAGGGGAGGGGTGTCCTGCCCTTCTTTGAGAAGTTGATTCAAGCAATAGACTCTCACTGCAGAGAAATGGGGCTGTGCCTGTGTTCGGGCACATGCACACACACACACATTTTGCATGCATATTGACCTCACGTCCTGCCGTGTCTGTCGATTCCAGCATGGCACAGTGGAAGAGTGTGGACTCCAGAAGCTAGTAGACCTGGGTTTAAATTCTAGCCCTGCTACTTGCCAGGTCCCTGACTTTACATAACTTATTTAACATCTTTGAGCTTCAATTTGGTTTCTTTAACTCGAATACAAAGATAACACCCCTCTGGTACATCTTGGTATATGACAGGCTTATATTTTGGGTTGTCAATAAATGATAGGAGTGCTAGCTATCACTGTTTTTTTTTATTATTACTGTGTTTTCACATAACCCTGAGGTTTTCGCCCTGGTATATGCTTCATAAGATTCTGCTGTGGTGGAATCTTGAGTGATGTGTGGATAAAAATAGCCCCAGGAAGACGTTCAGTATTGTCAAATGAGGGCAAGGAAATTTTTAGCAAAAATTTGAGCCCCACCAGTGAGAATGTTCCCATCTAATTCCCTTCTAAAAAGTAGCCATAACCACTAAAAATGTTTTTACTGGAAAGCTCAGATGAAAATGTTTAACGGTCTGAGAAAAGCAGTTGTAAATCTAATTGAACACATTTTAAGACAGAACTCTTGTCTGTGTAATGTCTATCATGTAGACTTTCATAAAGATATAGATTTGTATTATATTTAAGATATAACATTAGAAAACCAGTTAGGCCAACATTAATATAAAGGGTTATTTTGATACAATATTTCACCTTTCTGGTTTTGTTAGTTTCCCTGACTTCCGTATATCTTTTGAATATACTCTGGTTTATAGTAACTGCACTTTTCTTATGGGTCATTCCTGTCTTGTTTTTCTTTTAAATTGTTTCTTTTCCCAAGGTTCCAATGTTAGCCAGTGTAACATTAACATAATTTGGATTTTCCCTTTTGCACTTGGTTCTTAACAATAACATCCAGATGTTGTTTACATTAAAGCCTGATTGTGATTCAATAAGGTTTGGGTATTTCACAATATTTTACTATCAAAAGCTTCCTTCACATTTCTTTCAGTTCACAGTGATTTAGATTTTCCCATAATCTAGTTAGTCCCAACATAAGGTCAGAGCACTGAAAGGAATGTTAGTGGTCATTTAGTCCAGTCCCCTGTGTTAGAAACGAGGAAACAGAACCCTTGAGAGACCCTGGGACCAACACTAGTAATATAACTAATAATTTGGAAAATCTAGGAAGAAACCATGGATCTCATTTTCTCCAAGCGACTCCAAGCTTGAATACATGGTTGACCACTAAAATATTTTGAATTATTGAAAAAAACAATTCTTTTACTTATGTACTACATACTAAATTCAGCCCAGAAAGATGTTTAGAAATCCCTAAGAATGACTGCAAATTAAAGATGTTATATTGTGACTTTTCTTGAAAACTGTAACTTTAAAAACAAATCATTATATTGGTGCTTCTGAATTTGAAACAAACTTGTATTTCTTCAATTTGTATATTTTTTGAACATTTTAAACAAAGAGGTCAGTTTTTAAGCAGTAAGTCTTCTCCACTTATGTCACTTTTGAATGTAAAGTCTGAAAATGAACAGTAATGAAGTCATTGGTAGATCATATGTCATTTAGGGTCATATGTAGAGCTTTAATACTTTTCTCACTAGGAAAAGTAAGATTTAAAATTTAATTCATGTGGCAAGGAAACACCCTGAAGAACCAACCTTTTTCTTAAACAAAACCGAAAAGAACATAATTTAGAAAATATATACAGTCAATGTTAGTGCATAACAATGCCTTCATTTTAATCACAATCCACTTTTGATTTAACTGGTATTGAGTTGAGGAATGCAAAGGCAAGTTTAAAGTGTTGGGTTTTTTTTTTTTTTTTTCCAAGTGGGATATCTGCCAACTACTAGCAATTGAGTAATTATTTTCCCCACAGGACACCTTGCGATCATTGGAATGTGGCTTAAGATAATAATCAGATTCAAAGAAATTCTGATGCCAAGGTAACATGGAATTTGGTCATGATGATCTTTTCAGTAACATACTAAGCTTCATTTAGAGAAAGATATTCCAATTCTCTGTAGCAGGATACACTATAGATCCTCAGTGAAATGAGGGGAAGTTTCTCTCCTGCCACCAGCTCAAAAACTCTACAACATTTTTATCTATAGCCTTTGCAAAGCCTGATTTGATCATTCATCCACCATCTTCAGTAATAAACTTTTGAGCATCCACATATAAGGGTACTATGCTTGATATGGGGGACAGAAGTTGATTCTATTTAAATCAATGTTGTCCCCAAGTTTGTTTAGTAAATACTATTTTTTGAGAAAAAATACAAGAATCTAAAAAACCTGTAATGACAGCTAGCATTTTAATATACTATGTGCAAATACTACATTAAACACTTTATGTTTTCCATATCATTTCATTTAGTCCTCATGAAAGTCATAAAAGTAGGTACTATTATATTGCCCTTTCAGAGAATCGTTGAAGATTAGAAAGGTTAGCTAAGGTATTCTAAATAGCTAACCTACAGTGAGGCTGAACTTCAAATGCCGTCTGATTTTAGACCTGATACTTTTAACTCTGTAACACAACAGTGTGTCTAGAGGGCCTCAACAATTATTTTCCATGATTAGCCAGTTTAGTGGATGCTAAGTTTTAATGTGAAAGGTGAATTGTTGATATCCATTCTTGGAATCACCTTGAAGCAAATGTTAATGTACCTAAGATTTAGAGTCTTTTAGATGTATTTTATCACATCTGAGCTAACTGCAGCATTAATTTGCAATTCAAATTCTGTGATCCTTCAAAAAGCTTGAACGTTAAAGGGAGTCACTGAAAGATGGAGGAAAGCAGAAGGCAAAAGTGTAGTTCATGGAATAGCTCCTCAAGATTCTCATCCCTTGATTGACAGGAAAGTTTCTGCCACAAGGTGATGATGGAATTTCTAGGGGGTTATGAACATTGGATTTGTTCCATGAATCTGTGTCATGGGTGCACACTATATTCTGAAGGACTGGAATAACCGAAACACTGGGGTTGTTTGGCATGGATCACTGAGTTGGTCAACCAAAACCAGCTATTCCTCCAACACCACAAACTTCAGCTCATGGAATACCGTACCGAGGCAAAACTCTAGGAATTCAGTGGGAGCAAAGCTTGCCAATACCAACTATATGCTTCCAATCGTGCACCATGGGTATGGACTATGTCTTGTCCTAAACCATAGACAATTTTCAAACAAATGAGAATTTGAGATATTAAAAAAAAATTGAACTAGTCTATTATTAGCCCCTTGCCTCTAAATGGAAAGATTGGTACCAGTATAAGTTTGGGCTGCTTGCAGGAAGACATGTCACAGTGGTGAAAAATGATGGGCTGTGTTTTGCAGAATGATCTTACCTTGCTGTTTTTTCATTTGTTTGTTTGTTTGTTTGATCTAATAAACAGCATGTACAGGGAAAAGAACTTTTGGGATAACACAGGATATCTTCAATCTTGCAGATTCACCTTATTTCTTCACAAGGTAAAGATGATGAAAGGTCTAATGATCTTATTTGGCCACATTATCCCATTTTAAGTAATGATTATTAACATGGAACTAGTATTCTGTAGAAGATGGCAATCTTCACATACAAATAACCATTCTGGCACAAAATGTCTCCTTTCCGAAATCTCATTGATTTTGTTTTCTAATTTTTTATCCTGAAATCTTTTAAACACACATAAGAAGAAAAGTATAATGGATTCTATACACCTATCACTTTAATATAACAACCATGTAGATTTTGCCACATTGCTTCACCTATTTCTTGCAATGATTTGAAAGCAAATCCCAGATACCATAATGTTTCATCTTTAAATACTTTGGTATGCTATTATAAAAAAGTGAGAAATGTCCATATATGTATATCTATCTATCTACATATATATATATATATATATATATATATATATATATATATACCATATTATTATCTCTTCTAACAAAATTAATACTACTTCTTTAATGGTGTCAAACACAAAGCTGATAGTAAATTTTTTATAAATTGTTCCCCATATGTCTTCTTTGTTAAGTATACACTTTAATGGCTTTTATTATATCCATAGAGTTGTGCATCCATTACTACAATCAATTTAAGAATATTTTGAACTCCCCCAAATCCCTACTTTCCTTAACCATCATGCCAAAGTCCTCACATCTTCCCCAGTCTTAGACAACTGCTAATCCAATTTTTGTTTCCAGAGATTTGTCGATTTTGGACATTTCATACAAACAGAATCAAACAATATGTAGTTCTTTGTAGCTGGATTCTTTCATTTAGCATAATGCTTTTAAGGTTCATCCATGTGGTAGCATCTTTCCTACTTCATTCTTCTTTTATGGACAAATAGTATTCCATTGTGTGGATATACCACATATTATTCATCCATTCATCAGTGGAGGGACATTTGGGTTGCTTCTACTTTTTTGTGATTTCTCTTTTATTAAAAAAAATCCCTTTTTATTATGAAAAATTTCAAACGTGTGAAAAGAGAGAGAATAATGCAATAAACTCCCAAGTAGCCTCTCAGTGTTTACATATTATCAACCTCTGACCCAAATGGTTTCATCCACTCTTCAACACTTCCTTGCTCTCTAGGTTATTTGAAGCAAATCCCAGACATCACATCATTTCATCCATAAATGTTTCAGTACGTGTTTGTAAATGTTAAGAACACCTTTAAAAAAATCACCAATACACTCCTAAAAAATAATAATTCCTTAATACTATCAGATTTTTGGTTCACTGATGCCTTAATATTCATTGAGATGTTTGTCTTCATACATTAGATTTGATTTATTTAGTGGATATTGAAATTGTCAAAGCCAATTGATTTATATTTAGGATCATTTAATGTGCTAGAAGAAAATACTTCTTCTGTCTTTAAACTTGCAAGACATGAAGACTTTCTATGGCTAAAGCTGTCACATGCAGAATCTGCCTCTACCTGTCATTCCTGGGCCCCCCAAAGCCCTTCCCCGGGTTCAGAGGTACCCAAACCAATATCCCAGAGGGACATGAGAAATGTTGAGGTCTAGCCGAGACAAGCTGGGCCAAATCTCCATGAACTGGAGCAATGGGACATTGATCTGCTGTAGAAGCAATCATCTGCCAGCCAGGACTCCTATTTGTATATGTAGGTCATGGAGCACAGGCTGGGCCTCAGCCGCAGCCATGAAAGTGGAAGCAGTCCCATTAGATTAGATGGGGGAAATTAATGAAATCAACAACTCTGGGTAGGGTACAATCTGCTTTTTCAGGCAGAATGTCTGGGATTCACTGATTTTATCAATGTACACTTATGTTGATTTTTTTTCTTACCCTTGTGGAGAAAAATTGTACTATTTGTCATTGAAATCATAAATTAGTCTTTAAAATAGTTTGTAAAGTTCTCTAAAATTCTTTCAACACACAAACATTTGTGTTTATCCTACCTATACAAATAAAGGAACTAGTCTTCTTTTACTTTTTGTACTGAATAGTTATAGTTTTTGAGAATGTATATTTTGCCCTGCAATAGAACAATGAGCTTAACAGGTGGTGAATTTGCCAAATGGTGTGTGTGTGTGTGTGTGTGTGTGTGTGTGTGTGGTAGAGTGATTACTGAGGATGGGGAAAGTATGACACTAACAGGATATGGACTATCAACAGCTTATTAATTGGCAAGATTTTGACACAGCAGTGATTTTTTGAAGTGTATTTATTTTCAAAGAAAGAGAGCGAGAAAGGGGCAGAGAGAGAGGGAGAGAGAGAATCCCAAACAGCCTCCACCCTGGTGGATCCCTATGCAGGGCTCCAACCCAGGAACCATGAGATTATGACCTGAGCTGAAGTCAAGAGGTGGATGCTTAACTGACTGAACCACCCAGGTGTCCCTTAGAGCAATGATTTTTAAGCATGTATCTTTAGGTAAATTTTAGGGACAACTGAAATATTTGTGTGTTTGTCTGGACTTAGATGTTTTGTTTTGTTTTGTTTTGTTTTGTTTTGTTTTGTTTGTTTTGTGGAAGGTCCAGAGCTTTCAATAATTTCTCTAAGGAATCTGTGAGACTTCTCTGTATGGTTACAAACCCATGATTTAAGTGTTTGGCAAGAGAAGCCAGTAAAATTCTTTGAAAATGTGTTTGTTTGTTTGTTTCTATCTGGTCAGAAATTTTAAAAGGCCAGGCATGTATGACTATTTGTTGAGTGGATGAATGAGTGAATGAATGAATGAAGTAAACAAATTGCTACTTCTTTCAATTTACTCAAGTCTCAGATTTGGGCCATATCAAATAACGATTATTTATTGATTGCTCTACTGAAGACCCCAGTAATACTTTCAGTGTTCAATAGGAGACATAAGTATAGGGACAAGACTATATGTCCCATATGGGATTCAAAACTTCCAGAGGCCCCTTGTTTTACTAATGTGGAAGCACTTAAGACTTAAGTAATAGATTTTAGAGTTACTCTTAAGGATACAGTTGTGTGGCTCTTTATCTATACCTGAAGAAAATGCTAGAGATCATTTAAATTCACATAAAAGGAAGGTGTGTTTGGAAAGCTGGATACAACTTAGACTCATCTACCCACTTTCCATTAACCTTCTCAGAGAGATGAACCATTGCAAATGCAGAGTATTTTGTGATCTAATAAGCTGTTATTTGGAGAAACTCTGAATAGAGTCAAATTCTGGAGTGTGCAGTTCCTCTGAAATTGTTATTTGTGCAAGTCTGTGCTTTATTAATTCTTCTATTAAGTCAATCAGAGGAAAGGAATTTCTGTCCCCAAACCAGAATGTGATGCCATTAATGACAGTAGAATATGGATAATATCAAGAGATTAACACTGGCCATCTCAGGGGATTGAGTGGACTTTTTGCATGCACACTGAGAATATATCTCAACCTTAATCCTTTCACCTCTTACAAAAAAAATGATTGTGCCCAGGATGTCTGGCATGTGGATGGGGTGGTTCACCCAGTTGCAGAGGTCCTATGATACACAACACTATCCTGAGAAAACACATAACTGCAAATTTGGGCAGGAAGAGAAGACTATCCTACTTCAAACCACATGATAGTTCTCCTTCACTAGATCATCAGCATTCAGTCACAATAATTATTGGACAATAAATATTGGACCAGCATTCTTAAAAGTCCTTATGGGTATCAAGATAGATTTACATCTTATTTGAAAAAAAGCAGCCTAAAAACAAAGGAATAATCTTTCCTGAGTGCCCGCCTCAATTTGCATTTTGGAACCAAGAGAAGGAAAATTCATTTAAAATAGATTATCTGATGACAAGGAGTCAGACTTATGAAAAGAATATTTAAGCTTTATACCAATGAAAGGAAGAATAAAATACAGTTCTTACTAGCATAATCTTTGTGAAATTAAACACGTATAATGATCATACTCTAAACATGTCAAGAAGCCCTATAATAACAATGAGGTCATAAGTAGAAAAGACAGGAAACATGATCTCATCGAAGAGGATATATACATAATCATACATATATATGCGTTCATATACTTTGGAAACTTTTTTGCCCTACTAGGTTAATGAATTCATTAAGATTAATATTAAGAAAACATTAGTTCCAAATTATTCCGGAATGAAATCAAGGTAGAATATTTAGCTCAACTATACTGTGAACTTCACAGGTGTCCAGTAGATATTTTGATGAAAATGATGATAAAATATTGCCTTAATACATTTTAAGGAAATTCAGATTTGGCACTTTCTTTTGCAACTAAATTCAGCTCCCTAAAATTCTGTTTTGCTTATATTTAGATATGTCTTCATAAATGTGGCTGCCAGAAAAAGTATAATAGACACAGAAACCAAGTCAAGTATATAGTGTGTTGGAAAAAACAGTTGGCTAGGAGCTAGGCATCCTAGATATTTATTTTTTTCTTCTACAGCTGAACTAGTGGTGTGACCTGGGGCAGGCAGCTTAATACCTTTGAACCTGGATTGTCTGAGCTATATAATGAATTGGTTGGACTAGATTTTTAAAGTGTCCTTTGGTTCTAATAAAAATAAAATTATAAATTGCTCTGTGAGTTAAATCAACATTACCAGTCTGGTTAATTCTGAGTCTCCAGCCCCTGTAAAATGGAGAATAGTTTATGTGAATTATACAAAAAATGGATTCATCTCTTCTCCTTTCCACTTTGCCTTTGAACACACAGTCTCAGATTTTTCGTCTGTATGGTGGCATTGTGGGCCTATTTATTTTTCCGAAGACCTTTTACTCTGATGGTTTGATAAGAAACAATATAGGTTTTTCAAAGGTATTGAGTTATTCCCTTGGTTTGTATTAGGGTAGATAAGTCCTCCGAGTTTTTAAATGAGTTTACATTTTCATTCCATCTCTTTGATTCAAGTTTGAAGGGATTCTATTTTGGCTATTTTATCTCTCTGCCCCTAGGAAAGCCAGACTTTAAGTTATCCCCAAGGTATCACTGGCAGCCTTCCACACCATCTGTGATGTATAAATATATTCAGTTATTCAGTATATTCCAACTTAGCTCGCTCTAGTAATTTTATATTATTGGAGTCTTTGAGGAGAAAGGCGTGCATTCTGCACTGATTTATTCCTTACTGTTAGTCCCAAACTTTTGATTCAGCTGACAAGTAATCTAATACAGAAACAAAACCCTAAAATTTTTCACAATGACTTCAGTAACAGAGAATTCTGGAGCCCATTCATTGTCTTTATTGCAGGTGACTGGCTGAGTGCATTTGAGCACCCTTGGCAGATTCCTGATTTGAATATAGGAGACTTAAGGCAGGTCAAATCATTTTCAATAAAGGGTGCTTCTCTTTGGGTCTCCTCACCCGATAGACCCTTTTGTTCACCTGCCTGACGTGGTATCACATTAGTTGCCTTGACTATTTCTTCTGTACTTAAAATTTCCTCTTTTGTTTTCCTATCACTATCATGAAAGAAAACACACCTCCTTCCAACCAGTGTATGGTTCTGAAAAATTACTTTTTAAATTTAAATATTGAATGTGAATTTTTTTAGACTTTCATACATGCACGGTTCCACCTACATAGGAGCTTGTCAATACACAAATTCTTGGTTACTCTGTATGACGTCTTGTAGAGTGGACTCTTAGGGAAGAAGTACCACAGAGAACAGGTTGTGAAAAACATCAGTGATGGTAAGACTGACAAGACTTTTAATATCAGCTCTCCCACTGCTAGTTATCCGACCTTAAGGGTGTCATCTTTTTCAGCATCAGTTTTTGTCATCCGTAAAAGGGGACACTTGCTATAAAGACTAAATTATATTACTCTGTAAAGTTTATTGGGCAAGGTAGGCTTTGGATAAGTCGATTTTTTTTAACTTTTATTCATTTTTGAGAGATGGAGACAGAGCATGAGAGGGGGAGGGGCAGAGAGAGAGGGAGACAGAATTGAAGCAAGCTCCAGGCTCTGAGCTGTCAGCACAGAGCCTGACATGGGGCTCAAACCCACAAACCGTGAGATCATGACCTGAGCCAAAGTCAGACACTTAAACCAACTGAACCACCCAGGTGCCTGTAGTTGTTATTTTTAAAGTTCCTTATGTATTTAACAGGTGCTTCCCTTTGGAAAAGGCACAGAGAACTCACAAGATATGACTCTCTTCAGGAATTTATGATATAGTTGAAGTTTAAAGTTTGCTGAGATAGATTGCAGTAGGCTTCATACATCATCCATTCATTCTTTTATTCATTTACTAACTCATTCATTCAACAAATACTTCTTATATGCCAAATACTATACTTAGGGTCTGGAGGTAAATCAATGAGCAGAAGTACTTACCTCAAGTCTATGAAAATACACAATTGTAACAGACTTTTCCCCCACTAGACAACACAGTTGGCATATTAGAATTGTTATAAAGACACTCTGGCTTAAGATTGCCTGGGTGAAAATCTCAACTCTATCAGGAAGTACCTGGGTAATTATGAGAAGATTCTTTTTAACTTCTTTAAGGCTCAATATCCTCACCTGCAAAATGAGATAATAATCACATATACCTTGGTGTGAAGATTAAATGAATTAGTATACATAAAGTGCATAGAATAATTCCTAGTATATAGTAAGACACAAAGGACCAATAAAATTCTAGCTTTATTATTGTTGTTAGTATCTCCTATGTTCGAGGTATCAGATTATTAATTTTATCTTACGTAACAACCTCCTCTCCATTCTCAGCCCATATTTTGGCCTTCATGTGCACCTGTGACTTAAGCTTAACCTAATTAGCATAGTTCCTTTACCTCAGTCATGGTGATTGATTGAGTTAAGACAAAAGCATGTCAAGGAAGTTCATTCCAAGGCCTTTCTAGGGCTTCTGAGATGCATGCTTTCTTTCCTGGTAGAACTGAACCTGAGTTGATGTGGCCCTAGAGTTCTTAGCAATCTTCTTGTCACTACTGGAGTCCAGATAATAAAACGTTATGAAAGAAGACAGAACAAGAAGTTGGAGAGAAACCGGACACAAATGATAACATATGAGCCGGTAGATCAAATGATGCCAAAGCCATTACTCCTGAACTTTTCAGTTTTATGTGGTGACAAATTACAGTTTCCCCACCCTATTTTTTTTAGTGCTTGGCTAAGTTAGCCAGAATTGGCTTCTGTTGCTGGTACATAAAGAAATCTAATTGATAAACAACTCATTTACTCAGAGGTTGATGCAACTCAGTTACTCAGAGGTTGATGCAAGTTTCTGATTATGAAATATCTTTCCTTCCTTTCTCCATCTGACATAGTTATCTCATGCCTCCTCATCCGTGTTTGCAGAAGTTTCCCTTTAGGAGAGAAGCCTGTGATTGTCTTTTCTAGGACAAGAGCATTTCTGGAATCCACACTAGGTGACCAGAGTATAGTCAGGAGAAATGACAAAGAAAACCATAGATTGATTCAATGGTGGGTAAATGAATGTTTGTGTGCTGGACAAAGAGGAGAATCAAATAGTACAAGTTTCTTACTGTGTGTATGGAATCATAAGAGATCTGGTAAATTTATTCTAAAAAAAATCAGATTAAAGAAGAACAATCAATGAGGCTGTGAAATAAATGTAACTTTGCAAATTTTAGTAGGTGCTATAGGGGGAAAATAGGGTGCAAATATCAGAGCAAATAACCAAAAAAATGTCTCTTATTCTTTTGTGGTCAAGATGTGAAAAGGTCAAGAACTTGTAAAAAAGTGGCATGTGACATACCTAGTCCATGGCTCACCTCATTGTAATTATTATTATTGCAACCACCCGAATCTAAACAAAGAAAACCATCACTAATAGTATCCTTGCTATTGAGCGCTTAAGCATTCTAAGTATTTGCCACGTAAAATTCACCTAATGTCTCATTTTACATATGAAATGAAACCAAAGAATCCTTCTTAGTTTCTCCAAAGATTCTTGGGGCTTGAGGATTAAGTTTCCCTGACTCTAATTATTTTCTTACTCTTCTAAGCCCTTTGCTAAAAATTGTATCATTTTATTTAATTTTTACAACCGTTGGAGATCTTTTTCTCTATATTGACATCAGGTGAATAAATTGGCCCTACTCAAACAATTTGGGGTTAGGAATGACCAGTGCAGGTTGAGGCAAGAGGATTTCCTTGGTATAATATGTCAACATCTGAGCAACGAAGCAACACCTGTACTGTCATGCCTTCCAAGTGAGCTGGTAGAAACCCAGTGTGTCCATGTGAGCAAGAGCTGTTAGTGGAATAGGGAGAAGAGGAGATTATAAAAAGTATATTTAAAAAAACCCTTTGAAGGACACATGCACCCCCCATGTTTATAGAAGCACTATCAACAATAGCCAAAGTATGGAAAGAGCCCAAATGTCCATCGATGGATGAATGGATGAAGAAGACACAATGGAGTATTACTCGGCAATCAAAAAGAATGAAATCTTGCCATTTGCAAGATTGGATGGAACTAGAGAGTATTATGCTAAGCAAAATTAGTCAGTTAGAGAAAGACAAATGTCATATGACTTCACTCATATGAGGACTTTAAGAGACAAAACAGATGAACATAAGGGAAGAGAAGCAAAAATCATATTAAAACAGGGAGGGAGACAAAACATAAGAGACTCATAACTATGGAGAACAAACTGAGGGTTACTGGAGGGGTTGTGGGAGGGAGGATGGGCTAAATGGGTAAGGGGCACTAAGTAATCTACTCCTGAAATTATTGTTGCACTATATGCTAACTAATTTCGATGTAAATTTTAAAAAATAAAAAATAAAATTAAAAAAAAAAAACCTTTGGAGTTTTTATAAAGCTGGATTTGTAGGTTTATAAGTTGAAGGGACCAATCATGTGGGAAAATAATTCAAAACCTAGGGACAAATACCAAGAAATTGGAAAAACAAATCTTTCTTCCTCCTTCTCCATCTTTTTCGTCCTAGCAAAGCTGTAGCTTGCAAATTCCTTTTTTATGACTATGCAAATCAAGGTTCATCACTTTCTTATAAGATAATTAGTTCTTATTTGAGTGATTGTTTTATTATTTATAAGGAAAGAGCTGAAAAACTTCTACCAAACTTCTCCTACGTCGTGTTAAATAGCAATGCTCATGTTGAAGTGGAATGTTCTGGTTGCTGAAATTTATTCCCCAAATGGTAAACACAGCGGAAAGCTCATCTGTAATAATTACAGTAAAATGCTAACTATGGGAAATATTTATTGAGCTTTCACTATATGGCCGTTCCTAGATTTAGGTAGAAATTATCTCATTTAAGTCTCCCAGTGATTCTGTAACAGATACTGTTATTGCCTCCACTTTACATACACGGAAAACAAAATGGATGCAGAACAGTTCAATGATACGCCCAAGGTCACATCAAGCAAATATGTTGTCCCCCTGTTACTTGTGTAGTGAAGGCTAGCATCTTTTTGTTTTTTCCTTTGGATGCCTCATGCTTACTTGGATACTTGGAAGCATCATCCTGGATACTTCCATGATTGATTCTGTTGCAGTTAGGTATTTATATAATCAATTTGTGATACAATCAAAACCAAACCTATTTTTTCTATTTTGTAATTAATGATTCCATTTTGAAGAAATGAGATGAATAAAAGACAAGGAGGGGGGAGTATCAGCACAGAAAATAGTCATAGAAATTTTAGAAAAATTTAAGGTTTCATCAAGTATGAATAATAAAACATGAAGAAACCGAGCCACAGAAATGTCAACGGAGTTGTTCAAGGTCAAACAAATAGTTACATAATCATATCCTTTTCCTTTGTCAAGGAAGTTAAGTGTTTTATGTAACTAATTTATTTTAATGTTGGAAGATCTCTATAAATCTTCCTGCATTACTTAGATAAATAATTTGCCACTAAAATTGTTTTTCAGTAATTTTGTTTGGCTATTTTAGTGTGTGTTTTTCATAATGTCTAACACTGAATTTCTCATCAGTTCAGCCCTCCAGATTTTATTAGGTTTTGCGTGCTCAGGAAATAACACCATCAAAGCAGAGTTATCTTCACATACGCAGGACAATTATATTGATATATCATGTGCTGTATTTTAATTTCAGAATTATTGCCTCATTGTTTTCTCCTGGAGCCCAGTTTTTATTTCTTTCATCTTATCGTTAAAGGTACAGCGACAAGTAATTCACCCTTTCAAAAAGAAGAGGAAAGAAAAGGTTTGCTTAAAAAATGTAGCCAGAAAAATCTCCCACAGAGTGAATTCCCACAGTGCTATGGAGGATGTAAATTTATCCCAGTGTGATTCAAACAATCAAGTTAGGAATTTTAATTTAATGGTTTGTTCCTTTGAATTGTTAGACGCTCACCTCTTTGTGCAAGTTGTGTTTGAATTGAAGAAAATTAAACTAAAATGTGCTGAATTTGCCCCAATCAGGTTATTCTGGGAGGTCTGATTCACAGGCTGAGTGATGGACTAGCATGAAAGAATCAACAAGCAAAAGAGGAAGCTTCGGTTAATAATAATTAATAATAATGGTTCTATTTTCTATCAATATGTTGGAAGTTAAATATTTGCCCTTTGTGATGGCTATATAATTTTGGCAGTTAAATAAGTTTGGGAAATCATCTTATTTTCATTTCAACACAACCTAGAATCCTATGTTTTTGGCATAATGGTCAGAAAAAAAAAGTTGGCTGAAACAGCAAAGGGAGAGTAAGAACCACGTATTTTTTATGCTATCTCAGGGAACCGTCCAATCATGGCTCATATTTAGAAACAATGATTGAAAGATTTGATAAAACACAGCAGTTTTCTTGGAAAGTAAGAAGACATATAAAAAAGCCCATCAAGAGGAAAGTGACTTTGTTATAAGACTTTTTACATGTTTACCCATAAAGAAAGAAATGTTAATAAAGTGAGCCTTTTGGAATTCTTACCACTGAGAAGCTTTAAAACTTAGAACTGGTAGGGAACTTAGAGTGAAATGTATTGTTCAACCTCATTTCAAAGACATTGAGAATAAAGCTCAGAGATAGAGTGTGTCATGCCAAGGGTCACACTGGTACTGGCTGAGTTAGAAGAGGCATTTTCTTTTTTGTCATGCCATCTTATCTCCTGGCTTTCCCTTGGAGCACTTCTTGGGAGCACTTATTAAGTCTCAAATAGCTGTCATTGCCTGTGAGTCCCTTTCCTTGAATTTAATTTTGGTGTCGTTTGATAGCATGCACTTCTGCCCTTAGGAATGACCACAGCCTTGTCACATAAATGGTGGCTTAATTATTCCACCCAAAGCACTGATCACGGCTCACGATCTTTTCACTGCCATGGTGGTCCTGAAATCCTCAAGGCCCTCTCTAGGCAGACCTATTTCTCACATGATAGTACTGAGCCCCAAAATGTGTTTCCTTAAAGCTGGAGATGCCACTGACAAAGGTTAGCAAAGACAGATGGCTGTACCTGCCTCAGTTCAGCATTTATAAAAAGCATTTCTCAAGTCTTGATGAAACATGTTAATATAAAACAATCACGCCACTTGACACAAAACAACACTTTGAGAAAGAAAACATTTGAATGGAGATGGAATATTCAGTCCACTGTACTGATTTTATCAAGAGTTTCAGAAGCCTGGAAACTTGTTCTACTCAGGAGCTAAATAGCTTCAAGCCCCTTGACTTCTCTAAGACTCAGTTTCTTTATCTGTAAACAAAGGGTTTGGATTAGGTTATTGCTAAATTCCCTTTGTATTCCAGGAACCTCCTTTGAAGCGTAGACATCTCTGTTATCATCTTTGAAGTGTGAGAAGAATTAACGAAAGGATAAAGACTAATAATTTGTTTGATCTTGATTGCAAAATTGCTATCAACTAAGATTAACCTCATCTGTACAGTTTCCTATTGGGCCTTAGTCCCTTACAAAAATGCTTTTCAGTTTAATGCATGTTAACAACATATTTGTTCAGTGCTTAGAACAGTAGTTTTAGGAAATTCTTTCCTCTCCAGAATCTTCAACAAGCAATTCTTAAGCACTGACGGAGTGCAGGGCTCTCAGCACTGAGAGTCAAAGAATCATAGAGTTTGGTTGGGGGCCCTTGGGGAGCTTGTAGTGCTGTTGAAGAGAACAGAATTATGATTGAGGGCACATTTAATTAAGTGACAAATGAGAGGTCTAGAGAATAATTGCAGATTATAGCCTGTTGTTATTTAACCACTTAATTTTCCTATATTGAGGATTTCTGATCTTTAAAATCTCTTTATCACAATTCAAATAAATCTATTAAGAGTTGACTCATCTAGGAGTGAATAACTGTCTTCTCATTTCTTTTGAGATAATTCTCATACTTAAAAAAAAATTGTTGGCATTTGAGTCTAATGACTGAAGGCTGTGGGAAAGAAGTAATTCCAATGAGTATGTCTAAATAAATATGTTATATATAGCTTTTTTGCTATGCTAACACTGTCTTCAAAACACATACTAAAAAAGACAAAGTGTGTAGAAATGATTAGCCAGGAATCTTATGTAGCAACTGGAAAACATTCCAGATGCTGTAACAATGCTTGTCACCTGTATCAATCATCTGTTTGCCCCCCTTTTTACTAACTAAATGATCTTCAATGTCATTTGGTGCGGTAGTGCACGTGTTATAAATATTACATTCACCCACTTCTCTTGTAGCAAGGGTAGTGACATAGTTTGGCCTAGTGAGATATGAAGATAAGTCACAGGATTAGGCTCCCAGAAAGCTAATTAAGGTTAAGGGAGGGGCTGATCCACGTGACAAATGCTCTTTGCTTTCCATCCTTCCTCGCTGCGATGTGGATGCAAGGCTGGATGGGTAAGAACTGTGTGGAGTTCATGAGGTGCTTCTGTGAATAGTACATCCTAAGTAAAAGTGCAAGAGCCCGATAGAGCCTGGGTTCCAAATGACATTGTGAGATGTTGTACTGGCCAGGGACTCCTTACCTGTTTTACCAGGCCTTCTTACTCAGTGAAGAAAATATAGCTCCTAATCTGTTTAAGCCATTTTGAGGGGATTGCTTCTGCTATTTGTGACTGAACATGTCGTAATGGATATGAGCACATACTATGTGCAAAGTGCTAAATCTTACTGGTTATATAGAAAGCCTTCTAGAAATTCCTGAGTCTCGTGACATGCACATATATATGTATATATGTATTTTATGCATTTGTATATACATACATTATATGCATATATTTATCACTAGTATTAAAACAATGTATATACACATTATTTATATAAATATTATTCAATAAATGTATTCATAATATGCATATATATTTGTATGTTATAAGCACATATGCATAACAAATGCATATGTATTTATCACTAGCATTAACATAATGTGTATCTGTATAGTATATAGTGCCTATAGTGATGGGTAAGATTCTAAAGAACTCGGTGAATATGGAAGAAGAGATTAGTCTGATGGTATCAGAGAAGGCTTCTTGCAGAGTATTTATTAGGCCTTTTGTTTTTCTTCATGAGGCTGGCTATGACACTGCTGGCAAATGGGGACTGGAAAGACAACTGGGGCCAAGAAGCAATTAGAGTGTTGCTACAGAGATACTCTGGTTTGATCTCAGCAGCTAATCAAAGAGATGTAAAGCAATATAGAATATTTCCAAACTGCTTGAGTTTGTTATGGTCCAGATCAAGGTTGGTTTGAACTGGAAGTTGCAATTAAAGTTGCAGTTTTCCTTATGGGGCACCTGGGTGGCCCAGTCAGTTAAGCTTCTGACTTCAGCTCAGGTCATGATCTCACAGTTATGGGTTCGAGCCCTGTGTTGGGATCTGTGTTGAGAGCTCAGAGCCCGGAGCCTGCCTTGGATCCTGTGTCTCACTCTTTCTCTGCCCCTCCTCTACTCACACTCTTTCTCTGTCTCTCAAAAATAAACAATAAAAACAAAATAAAGTTGCAACTTTCACGTGATTCCCATATCAGCTTGTTTCTTGATCTACCTCCTAACTAGGTATAGGACCAACCATGCTTTGTTCTTGTTTAGCACAGACACTGCAGTCTTCAGGGAGAGAGAGCCACAGTGGAGCAATGTTGGAAGAAGAGAGTCAAATGCCCATTTCCGTTCTTGGTCATTTGGCCTCCCTAACTTTTAACCCCATAGGAAGTCACATATGAACTCGGTAGTAAAACTTGAGAAAAAAATTATGATAAACAGTGTCCCTTTTTGGGACTTCCCAGCCCTTCACCTCTGACGTGCCCTAAATGGTGATCATCAGGAATTTCCAAGATGTTGGAGGATGAAAGTTGGTATTAAGCTAATTGACATGGTTTGTGGATTTGCATATTTATGGATGTTATTCAACTATGTATAGTCATTTAGATATCAACCATGTTCATTTAAATGTTATATATACAAACATATATTCAGATGTTTTCTTCTAGAACCTGTGTATATGAGAGGTTAAATTCCATATATGAGTTTCTGTTGCCAGAATCTTTCTTTTCACCTGAAACCCTTGGGGAATTTCTGCTTTTTGTGGCAAATTTTCTGGTTTATTTCTTGTGTTTCTCTGACTTTACAAGGTATGTGCTTGTCCATGCAAATTATTGCATGAGTCTGGAACAAGAAAGCTAAATACATGGCAAGTGTTGGACCTCTTCCCTTTCCACGTATGTACCCCTGTTGTGCATCCCTGAGGACTCAGAACACTTTCCCAGTGAAGTTAGGCTACATCAAGATCTTCAACATTACTCCAAGGGGCGGCAACCAAACTATTTGAATTGAGACTCAAAATGAAAGTCATTTGCCAATCATTGAATGGGTGAGAAGTCTGGTATAGTGTTTCTTGGACACAAAGCCAGGCTAATGGAGATTCAGAAAGACTAAATTAGGCATCCATGATCATTAAAAGGGGGAACTGGGATTCAAATCCTGTTTGACCTGAAGTCTGGCATTTAAAGCAGTGTGCTATAAAATCCTGAGCTTTCATTCTGAGTAAGGCAGTGATTTTAACCTTATGTTAAGTGAAATCTTACACAGGTAACTGATATGTCCCATGTCATCATCTAGGGGTTCAAAACAAGGTCATCTCTCTTTTAATATTCAAATTAAATGACTCCAAGCCCCATCTCGCTGTCATAGAGATATCTTTCTTTCCTCCTTGGCCCCTCCTTTCCATAACAAGCCTGAAAACACTAGAAGTGTTATGTTCAGTCCATTACATAATGTGGATGAAAATCCAAAATAGTCTACTGAATTTCCCAGGAACTAGGATCTCCCTGTTGTTGCAGTTGGAGGCAAGAGCAGTGGGTCCACGGCGCCAAGCACAACAGAGACCTACTATACACTGACATCTTTGGCTGGTGGTGGACTTGATGTAGGCAGCAAAAGGAAACTGTCTCGAGCAGTGTTAGGTAGAGCAATGGCTACCCACGCTCCTGTTCTTATGGCTCTTCCAAGAAATTGTTGTTTCTCAATATAACCTATGGCCATTTTCCTGAGGCAGACCCTCCCTCATTGTCTGAGGAGCTGGGGCGTAAGGGTTCTCCTGTCGTAGAAACAGCTTGCATCCAGAACCAGCTGCCCTTACAACATCAACATCCTATCTCCATGACATTGGAGATAGTCCATTCTTAGTCTCAAGGTTTATCTTTCTGATGCACCTAAATGAGTGATATTTCTTTAGAGGTGTTCAAATTAGATTAGGCTGCAAGGAATACAAAAATAAAAACCCCAAATAGTGGTGGTATGACCAATATACAAGCTTATTTATTTCTCATGTCCTACCTTCTTCTCACTTTCCCAAAATCAAACCATAGACCAAGGTGTTCATTAAATCTGGAAGCTTCCACTATCACATCCATATTCTAGTCAAGAGGAAGGGAGAAGCAGAAAGAAAGAGAATGATCCTCCCTTTAAGGATACTTTCTTTACAGCCCATTGTCTAGAATTTACATGCCAGATTGTCACACAAACCTGCAAGGGAGCATGAATGTCACTTGTATTGGGGTAGCCTCATGGCCTGCTAAAATTCAAAGAGGCTATTCCTAAGAGAAAGAGGATTTGTTGTTTATGTATATACTAACATGAATACACATATATGTATATACACCCATATATTACATATGTATATACACATATATATGTTGATGTATACACACCCATATATTATGTAAGTATATGCATATACAGGCATATGTTTATGTTTATATTCATGTAGAAGACTTTTATTCTAACAGGAGTTAATAGTAAGCTAATGAGTGGCAGCATTGTTAGGGTTACCTGCCCTCCCCCCCCCCACACTGTGAAAGTAGTCACTTATTCATATTACAATTTAATCTTAAATTTTCTTTAAGTCGCAAACATCTTTTGAGATGCTGCTGAAAAGTTAACAGACCTTTTGCCCAAGAGGTAAAAAAGTATAAATGAACACATATAGAATTTAGTCCAGGATCCCTAAGGTTCATGGGCTCCTTGCAATTCTGGCCTCGGGTGTCAGTGACCTCTGGTCAGGGGACCATGGTGCTAGAGGAAGGGCCAGGAAGTCCACACACCCCTTTGCTGATTTTCTTAAGCCCCACTTCTGCTGTGACTTCTCCTCTGGCCAAGGAAATTGTATCATTTAACAAATGAATCAGGAAACTCCGATGTAATAATACAGTTTCTTTATCAGTTAATTACAAATATTTCGTTTTAAGTGGCTCCCTTTTGTGTAAAATCGTGATGGAATTGCTTGGAGTTCTTTTTTGAATTTTCTACATTTTAAAGAAAAAATCAGAGTTAATTTGCATGGGTATTTTAATTCATATCTCTCTCAATTTAGTTTCAGCCACTTCCTCTTTGTATTAATGGCTTCCTATTTAGAACTGAGACAGTGTGATGGAGGGTTTTTTTTAGTAAAGTGTTGTGTCCGTGGAAACTGACATAGGTGTAGGACTGAAAGAGTTAATTGAGCCAAATCCCAGTACATTTTTCTGAAGCTGTGTTTAACACTGATTATTTCAAGGTGGTTTTTATAATCACTTCCAAATGTTTTAATGAGGCTGTTTTTCATTTTTCTCAAGACTTCTTTAAAAAAATTTTTCCTTTCCATATTGATTTTCCAGCCACTTTCCTTAATGCCACCGTTGGCAGGCCCAGTTATGCACTTTTATGGTTTGTTCCGGAAGCTTCCCTCCTGCCTCCTAGCCCCATCTCTCTTCCTGCCTCCTGGGTGCTCTTCATCTAAGGAGAAAGCTCTTCTGGTCTGATTTTTTGTGGTTTCTCTTGCAGCCCGAGTCCCAGGCCATGCAGTTGTTATTTCCATCTGTCAGTTTTAGTTGTAGCTTCTTCCTGTTGTCATCTTATTTCTTTAAGATCTCTCTGGAATAGAAACTACAAGACATGTGATTTTGCCAAATGTATTGATTATAAGTGTTGGAAATCTGTTGAATCCATGTTTGCATTCCTTTGGTTTCAGACTTTGCCTTGTAAGTGCTTCCCCTTACTCTTCTGGGTTTCTCCAGCCTGGTGAGGGGCCGCTTCCCTACTGTATCAGGTAGTGATAGGCAATTAGGCTGCCCAAGGAAGGCAGGGCCGTGACACTCATCACATGTCACAGCTTTCGGAGGGCTCTGTGTAAACACACGTTACCAGCCAGCCCAGGCTGATGTCAGAGATTAGATTCAGAATGTGTCTGCCATTCCTTCAGACAGAGGTTTTGTTAGGTCATGGTAAACAGCCGCAAGATTTATGACTTCCCAAAGAGGAAAACCAATTCCCTAGACTGTTGCTGGGAGTGCTGTCGGTGTGCCAGACCCTCTCTGCAAACATCATGACACAGAAACAAGATCGCCCGTCAAGGGTGTTCTTATATCTTGCAAAGTGTGCAAAGTGCAAAGTGTGTTGGGTATTTTCTAGAAGGTAATGATAATAAATGGGCTTGTTTTCCCTATTTCCCTTGCCTTCCTTGTACATTTGCATCCAGAAGCCTATTCTCAATTTAGTCTGAAGTTTTCATAAATACAGTTTCCCCCTGAACTATAGTACTCACACAAGCGTATTAAGTGATGCTGCATTTTAGTTTGAAGTTGAAGCAGTCAGGGTACATTTGTTTTGAACAGAGAGAGAGGGTGTGCCTCAGGTTGATATCAGGATCTCTGCTAACGTTACCAGAATTGAAAGCATTAATATAGTGCCCCTTATGCATATGCTTGGGATTGAAGTTTGCTCATTGGCTGTTCCCTCAAAACGAGGAACTATTTCTGTATGAATGATATTAAGGTAGCTCAACGACTCAGTGGGGAGAAAGCAGGTGAAGTAACTTGTTTAAGAAGAGCTTTGTAAAATCTGAATTGTGGTACAATTTTAACATTAAATTTTAAGACTAAGCCACCAATTTCTAGTGCGATAGTAATACTCAATAATAAATTATAGGCAAATGATAAAAATCTACATTTTCCTAGAATGATTCAAATGGAACAATGAAGACTGTCAAATCATTTGGATAAACACTGTCCCCACAGTCCAGGTATCTTCCTACACATATCTAAATACTGGAGTATTAGGGAATGTCCATTTGGGGCTGATATTTTCTCCTCCCAACCAGGCACATCTGGCTGTGAGGGCAAAAATTCTACATGAAGCAAAGTCAGCAGGAAGAGGATGAAGGACAAAGGCTCATGTGAAAAAACCTGTGAAAAATCACCCTATCAGGGTCTCTCAACGTGAACCAGGTTCCCAGGCAACACCCTTTCATGATTCCTTCATTAATGCCCATGGGGACCATTGATTTGACTCTACCCTTTGTCTGCTTAAGCAATTCCAAACCCGAGAAGAAAAAATAATGTTACTTGAATCTGGGGTCTTTTATTAATAGGATTAATTGGCATAAAATTTAATAATTGAGAACGGATACCAAAAAGGAAGATAAAGGAGGGGTTCTAATGAGAAACAGATACCCATCCCCAAGGAAATAAATGTGAGCAATGATGTGATGTTAATATAAAGAAAAGGGGAAAATGTGTGGCTGCAGCATATAGTGGTAAGCTCCTTCCTAGGGCTACATACTGGCTTCCAGTTCTGTTCCCCCTATTATTTCAAACTCGGAAAAATTCTGCTTTTGGAGTTGGAATTCTCCATGCTTTGTTTTACCCTAAGGGAATGCATTCAGTTTTTCTGGAAGTTTTTTTTTTTTTATTTTGTGAAAACTAAATCTCTTTTTTCTTTTATCTTGGCAATGATGTATTTTAACAAACACAGGCTGGCAGTCCCAGGGATGATTAGTCCAGTCTCCGCAATGCCCCACGAGGGAAGGCGAAACACCAGCTCACTCCCACTGGCATCTGTCTCCTCGTTCATGTTTTATCTTTTCTGGCATGCCTTTCTTTCTTTTTGTTTCTTTGACTGTGACCAATCACAAGGTCAGCCTGAGTTCCATTTGTTCCATAAAGTTTTTCTGAAGGATTCTGGTCCCCTTGATCTCCCTTTCCTTCAGTGCTGATTGACACTGGTTCATGATTTAGCCCGTGGCTGTAAATTATCTTCAATTTCTCTCTGTCTCATCAGCTAGACTGTAGGCTGCTTGAGAGACCAGAGATCGCATCTCCCATGAAGGTCTCCTCATAAGAGCAAGCATGACCCTGGGCACGCAATATTGTGCCATGTGCTACATCTCCACTTGCGGGAATGGCTTAAGCAGAGTAAAACTACAGTCAATCACTTCCATGGGCATTAATGAAGGAATCATGAAAGGGTGTTGCCTGGGAACCAGTTCATGTTAAGAGACCCTGATATCATGATTTCCCAAAGGTTTTTATCTTTTTTTTTAATTAGTTTTTAGTTTATTTATTTATTTTGAGAGAGAGAGAGAGAGCACAAGTTGGGTGGGGGCAAAGAGACAGAGGGAGAGAGAATTCCAAGCACTCTCTGTGCTGTTAGTGCACAGCTCCACACAGGGTTTGAACTCAGGGATTGTGAGATCACCACCTGAGCTGAAACCAAGAGTCCCATGCTTAACTAACTGAGCCATCCAGGAAGCCCCCCAAAGGTTTTTTTCACATGGGGCTTTGTTCTTCAACCTTCTTTGCTTGAGAGGAAGGAAACTCCTGAAGAATTTATTTTAAATTACTTTCTAATTATATTGTTAATGGATTTTTGAGACATGACTGGAGTTTCTCTTATAATAAATTTATAAGAAAGTTGTCACAAATTAATGATTGTCCGCTTACTGTGAGTAAATTTTAAAAAGGCTCAAGACCTATTATTTCAGACAAAATTTTTCTAACATCATTGTTTCAACAAAGTATCTGACAAATGCTATTTTCCTTAATCTCTTGGGACACCCATGTTGAGTCAGATTAGCATTGTACAGATTGTTTTTCCATGTGTTAAAATCAGTTATACCTGCATTTAAAAAATATGACTTACAATTATTAATAGTGCCATTTTCCCAGTTGGAACAGATCCCATATTGCACTAAACCAGTGTTTTCCCAAGAATGGTTCTCACATTCCTGGGATAAATTGGATGAGAAGTTTTAGGGAGGTGCATCAATAAACATTTTAGATTTTAATTATACATTTTAGTATGTAGTAGAAAGTATATAGCAGGTATATAAAAACTTGATTCACTTATATTATTGCTTAGGATAAACTACGTAAATATTGTGAGGCATGGTAAATAAAATTACCGAGTATTTAAGTATTTACTTGATGCATAGATAATGCATAGATAATGGCAAAAATTATAAATTTGGTAGAGGCGATCCACTTAGTGGAAACACAGCTTCAAACCAAGACTAGACCTTCTATGAAGAGGGAAGAGAAGCATTTATTAGCACTCATTCAGTGAGAAACATGTTCCTAACATGGTGTCTCCGTTGTCCTCCAGGCATTTCTAATGAAGTTTTTCATATGAACACTTACTGTAAGTCGAATATACCTTGAATCCACTGTGACCAAGCCATCCACCTGGCCGTGCAAAGAATTAAAAGCTGCTATTCTTTTGCTCTAATGAAGCCACTAGTGAAAATAGAAATCAGTCCTTAGTGAGGATTCTGAACACTCAGTTCCTCCAGGGAGCTGCCCTGTCTTAATCATAGAGGAATCCCTGGTACTTGATGCAGAGCCTGGCCTAGGGAAGTACACTGTTATTGTTACTCATAATTTTTATATTTGTTCATTTGTACATTTAAGAACTTATTACAGTCAGTGTTACCAGAGACTAACTATATATTGATAGGTGGTCATGTCACTAGTTGAGAAAAGAAAGGAAAAAGAAGGAGAGATTTGAGGGGGAGAAGGAATCATGACAATCTAATTTATTAATTATTTATTAATTCGATTAAAATATATTTTTTACTACTGAAGATATAATCTAAGCATTAAATCAAAGCTAAATACATTAAGTTATATAGTTGTTAAAAGTTGGTTTCTTTATAGATTTTGGATACTAGCCCTGTGTCCAATATGTCATTTGCAAATATCTTTTCCCATTCCGTTGGTTGCCTTTTAGTTTTGTTGGTTGTTTCTTTTGCTGTGCAGAAGCTTTTTATCTTCACAAGGTCCCAGTAGTTCATTTTTGCTTTTAATTCCCTTGCCTCCACACCCGAAAAACAAATAACCCAGTGAAGAAATGGGCAGAAAACATGAATAGACACTTCTTTAAAGAAGACATCCAGATGGCCAACAGGCACATGAAAAGATGCTCAACGTTGCTCCTTATTGGGGAAATACAAATCAAAACCACACTCAGATAGCACCTCACACCAGTCAGAGTGGCCAAAATGAACAAATCAGGAGACTATAGATGCTGGAGAGGATGTGGAGAAACAGGAACCCTCTTGCATTGTTGGTGGGAATGCAAATTGGTGCAGCCACTCTGGAAAACAGTGTGGAGGTTCCTCAAAAAATTAAAAATAGACCTACCCTATGACCCAGCAGTAGCACTGCTAGGAATTTATCCAAGGGATACAGGAGTACTGATGCATAAGGGCACTTGTACTCCAATGTTTATAGCAGCACTCTCAACAATAGCCAAATTATGGAAAGAGCCTAAATGTCCCTCAACTGATGAATGAAGAAATTGTGGTTTATATACACAATGGAGTACTACGTGGCAATGAGAAAGAATGAAATATGGCCCTTTGTAGCAACGTGGATGGAACTGGAGAGTGTTATGCTAAGTGAAATAAGCCATACAGAGAAAGACAGATACCATATGTTTTCACTCTTATGTGGATCCTGAGAAACTTATAGAAACCCATGGGGGAGGGGAAGGAAAAAAAAAGAGGTTAGAGTGGGAGAGAGCCAAAGCATAAGAGACCCTTAAAAACTGAGAACAAACTGAGGGTTGATGGGGGATGGGAGGGAGGGGAGGGTGGGTGATGGGTATTGAGGAGGTCACCTTTTGGGATGAGCACTGGGTGTTGTATGGAAACCAATTTGACAATAAATTTCATATATTGAAAAAAAATAAAAGTTGGTTTCTTTTCACTTATTTTACTACATTGTAATTATATTCTATAACTCCAATACTAAAGGGGAACATTTACTCCATATTTTAGCAACTTTTTAAGCAAGGTGAAACATTGATTTAGGCTGAAACAAGAATTCTTATCATTTGCATTCACTATGAGCTCTCCATTAAACACAATTGGATAATAATGTAGTGTGACCACTGCTGATCTCTATCTCCCTTTGCCTCCACAACCAGATAGTAGTTCTCGTGATCACAAACGTGTTCATTTGAAATCAGGAATGCTACGGAATTGCTAAAACTAACAGTTTTTAAGGTGTACAAATCATTAATGTGACTAAATTGATTTAGTGGCTCAAATACTGCAATTCTCCTCTACTAAACCCCTTGGTGGAGGATTTGTAAACTGAAGTGCTGATTTTGAACTGGAATCCAATGTGGGTAATCTCTTCCTTTTCCCTCTCTCTTTCCCGCCTTCTCTACCTCTCTTTTATAGGTTTTTCTTTCTATCTTTCAGCTGAACTAGACTCAGCATTACTTTCACCCGTAGACTGCTCTGGCTTTAACATTTGAAGAAATGAAAACAATATTTCTGTTTACTGTTCTTTCTTAATATAAGGGCCTAGTGTATAATGACAAACATTTCTTCTAATGACAAACATTCTGCATTAAATGTTTATTGAATTACCTATACGCTTTAAATCTTAGTTTATATGTACAAAGTTGAAACAATACAAAGGAAAGCCAAAGGAATTTGATTATGAAGATACATTTCAGTTTATGAAAACTCTTAGAAAACTGGCCAATGATGTTTGTGTTAAAAGTTATTTTATTTACTACTGTATTATCTGAGTGAATTTAATGCATCAGTAATTTAGATACCTGGATTGCTTTAAGAATGTGGATTTGGGGAGTTCTCATTACATATAAAAGCATCCTGCAGTGTTCTTTGCTTAGGGAGTCTAACCTGTATCTGTAAACCTTTGCAAGGTTTTCTTCATTCACTGCAGGGGACTAAAACAAGTAAGCAGACAGGGATGTTTTAAAATGAAAAGGAAAAAAAGCCCATCCTGTCATATGACAATTCTGTAATACTTCTGAGTATCAACACTGGCTGTGGAGATGACAATATGGTGTGTGTGTGTGTGTGTGTGTGTGTGTGTGTGTGTGTATGTGTGTGTGTGTGTGTGTGTGTGTGTGTGTGTGTGTGTATGATTTACAGTTGCAAGAGCATTTAAAAACTTCAGTAACACTAACAAGTTTTCTGAAGAAGAAATAAAGAAATCAATTCCATTTACAATAGCATCAAAAACAATAAAATATTTAGAAATACATTTAACCAAAGAGCTACAGGACAACTTTGAAAACCAGATTGATGAAAGAAATTGAAGAAGACACAAATCAATGGAAAGGTATCCTGTGTTCATGGATTGGAAGAATTAATGTTGTATCAACACTTCCAAAAGTCATCTATAGATTCAATGCAATTCCTCTTAGGATTCCAATGGCATTTTTTACAGAAATAGAAAAAAACACTCCTAAAATTTGCATGGAGCCACAAAAGACCCTGACTAGCCAAAGAAATCCTGATCTGATTAACAGAGGCAGAGGATGGGAGAAGCAAGGGAGGAGTAGGGATTACATTACTAGGGATGTAATATAAACCCTGATGATAGTAACTAGCACTGGTGTATGGTAGATGGAAAAGCTGTTAAGAGAGTAGATCTTAAGAGTTCTCATCATAGAAAGAATTGTTTTCTTTTTATAATAGCCATATGAACTGAAGGATGTTAACTAAACCTATTGTGGTAATCATTTCACAATATACGTAAATCAAACCATCATTCTGCACACCCTAAACTTATGCAATGTTGCCAATTATTTCTCAATAAAACTGGAAAAAACTGTACAATAATCACTTTCAGGAATAGAAATACTGAGAGCAATTTGTAAAATAACACTCCTTACCCCTCTGACACGTTTTGAGGCAGCCTGGGACTCATGACATAGGACTTCCTGACAGAATGAGACTATGACAGGGCTCACATTTACACTGAAGCTCAGGAACCGTTAGGAAGCTCCTACCCATAGCCCTCTACCTCACTGGTTTTTCTTTTTAAATTTAAAATAGTCATATGCTCTTCCCTCTGCTAAATCTATTCAGAACCTTAACATGGAAGCAGGAAAAAGCAGATCAGCTCTTTTGAAATGGGAGCCTGGTTACTGAGGCTCTTCCCTGTCCAACTCTCCTTCTGGAGTCAGTTCCTCTATGGACTCCTCCATAGTATGGGGAATATTCTAGTTACTCACTCATCTGCCTTTAAGACTCTAAAGGTTTTAGCCACAATGGAAAGCTACATCAGGAAAGACTTTCACATTCTGTTATTACTTATCAGTAATGCCTACCTTTATTCTCTTTTGTTAGCTAGTAATTAACAGAGCTTAAATGGCTGTGACAGAGGAGAAGTGAGCTCTAATTTGGGAAGATACTGAGGAGAAAAGTAAAGTATTTTGGACTGTGTCAGAAAGAACATGAACACAAAAAATAGGAAACATTGGGGGAAACAGCCTCAGAACACTGGTTGTCTGGTAGAATGAAAAAAGGTAGGCCAGAAAGGGAACTATTATGGAAAGAGAGAAAGTAGGTTATTGAAATAACACTAGTACCTGCCTTTACTTTTAGGCCTTTACTTCTAAGCTTGATAATCTGGTTCAATGTTTGCTCCATTTGATGAGAGTCCTCATTAAAACTGAAGACTCTTTAAGAGCTTATTTTGCCCAAGTGATGGCCTGGGAGACCCACAGAGTACTACAGAAAGAAGAAAAAGTGGTCCAACCTTCCCAATGTAGATCCTAGACTTTCAGGAAAACTTTGGTTTAGGGGTCTGCTTGGCTTTGTTTTAGAGCTCAATTTCATGATAACTCATCACTGAATTCCTTCTTGGCTTGGCCATTTATCCCTGAGGATGCCTCAGAAAGCAAGAAGAGCAGGATTGCCTTTTGTCTTAAATTTACCCATCTCTGCTAGATTCTCAGATTCTTTCTTTAGCTCATCTTGTGAGTTGGATGAAAAGTATTCCCATTTGTCAAAGGTCATGGTAGAGAGGGGTAGTGTGGTGTGAAGGAATTCAAGTAAGCAACTCTGTAATCAGTCAGTGGTTCATTTTACTTAGAATTTATGTATAAATAAATAAGAATAGCAAATAGAGAGATTGAGAATCATAGTGAGCCAGTTTCCCCCACATCATTTATTAAATTATCTGTATTTTCCAATTATTTTTCCTGTTTATTCAACACCTTTGTGAGGAGTGACTCAGTAATCTCTAGATTCAACCGTTTCCCTGAATGCACATTCACCTTGAGTGCTTCTGTATGTGATGCCCTCAGTGCAGTGCTTTTATGCAATTTTTACATATGGTTTGTGTTTGGGAGATTTAGTTTAAGACAGAAAGATGTTTTTCAACATTATATACCAACTTTTTTCTTTAAATCCTTCTTCTGTTCCATTCTCTCTCTCTTCTTCTAGAGTTCCAAATACACATATAACTCAATATTTGGTATTGTACTACTGGTCCCTATTCATCCTCAGATTGAATAATTTCTATTTACCAATCTCCTCTTTCTCTGTCATTTCCATTCTGATATTAGGCTAGCCACTGAAGTTTTTATTTGATGATCTATTTTCCAGTTCTAGATTTTCCATTAATTTCTTTCTATAGTTTCTATTTCTGTGCTGAAAATTTCTATCTTTTCCTTGAATGTACATATATTTTTCTTTATATCATTGATCATAGTTATAATAGATATTATTAAATCCTTCTCTAATAATTACAACATATGAGTCATCTCAGGTTTGGTTGTTTGGTCTCTGTTGATTAATTGTTTTATTAAGAATGGATAGCATTATTCTGTTTTTCTTAAAAGGAATTTTGAACTGCATCCTGGACATTGGGAATGATATGTTGTGGAGACTCTGGGTTCTGTTATGTTTCTTCAAAGAATGCTGATTCTTTTTTCTTCTAGTAGGCAATTAAATCAACCGAACTCAAACTGAGAATCTCTGTCTCCTATATAGGGAATGACAGTCCAAATTTCCGTTCAGTTTCGTTCCTTTTTTTTTCTTTATCATTAGTTAGACTACTAAATCTATTCTTTGAATATATTCAGATTGACTTATTTCTTTTAATATTAGCCAGATGCTTGGACAAAGTTCACAAAAAGAATTTGAGGTTTTCTCTGTCTGGATTTCTACTTTCTAAAATTTCCTCTCACTTTCCCATTACGATAGTTGCTCTGAAACCTATCCTCTAGTTCTTTAAGTAGCCTAGTCTAAAGTTTTAGCCAGCTCATACAATTTGATTATGGTTTGCCTTCAGGTTACAAAAAAATGGGGGAACTTACTTCATACTATTTCCTTACAGGAAGTCTTAACTCCCCTCTGTCATTTTCCTGCTTATTCACTATCTAGTGCCTTCATTGCAGTTTACCTTTCACATTTATATTGATAATTGATCGCATATTGCTCTTTTGTTATGGTGTTAAGTGGAAAATCAGGTTTATTTCCATATAATGATCCAGTTTCCCGCCCCCCCACAACATTTACTAGTCTGTGTTTTCCCCCATTATAGTTCAACTTTCATCATATAAAAATGGTCTGTTTCTGAATTCTTTAATCAGTTATAATTTGTCTGCTTTTGTGAGAGTAAAAATGTTTTTGTTAGAATGTATTTGTAATATGTCAATATATGGTGGCATGAGTCATCATTAGCTTTTTTTTTAATTATTAGGACTTTATTTCTTTATAGAAATATTTGGTTCACAGTATAATTGAGGGAGAATTATAGAGGCTACCCATATACCACGCATGTATTATCATCATTGCCCACCAGAATGGTACATTTGTTATAATTGATGAACCTACAGTGACACATCATATTCACCCAAAGTCTATAGTTTACAGTATGATTCACTTCTGGGATTGAACATTTTATGGGTTTAAACAAATGTATAATGGCATGTATCTATCATTATGGCATCAAACAGAGTATTTTCACTCCCCTAAGAATCGTCTGTGATCCACCTATTTATTCTATTCATCCCTCCCCAACCCGCATTAGCAACCACTAAACTTTTTACTACTTTCATAATTTTTCCTTTTCCAGAATGTCAGAGTTAGATTTATAGAAGATATCGCTTTTTTAGATTGACTTCTTTCTTTTAGTATGCATTCAAGATTCTTCCATGTCTTTTCATGGCTTGGTAACTCATTTTTTTTTTAGAGCTGAATAATATTCCGTTGTCTAGATGTACCACAGTTTATTTATCCCTTTGCCTACTGAAGGATATCTTGGTTGCTGTTTTAATAGTTATGAACAAGCTTTTATAAATATTAACGTGCAAGTTTTTGTGTGGAGACAAGTTTTTACTTTTTTAGGTAAATAACAAAGAGCATGATTGCTGGATCATAAAATAAGAGCATGTTTAGTTTTGTAGGAAACATCCAAATTGTCTTCCAAAGTGACTGTACCATTTTGCATTCCCCTCAGCAATAAGTGAGAAGTCCTATTACTCCACATCCTTGTCAGCAGCTGGTGATTTCAATGTTCTGGATTTTGGCCATTCTAATAAATGTGTAGTACCATCTCCTTGCTTTAATTTTCATTTCCCTAAAGACATATGATGTGGAACATCTTTTCATACGCCTATTTGCCATCTGTATATCTTCCTTGGTGATGTGTTAAAGTCTATGGCCCATTTTTAATTGGGTTGTTTTTCTTATTATTGAGTTTAAAGAGTTATTTGCAGATTTTGGATAATAGTACATTATCAGGTATACCTTTTGCAAATATTTTCTGCCAATCTTTGACTTGCTTGTTTATTCTCTTAAAATTGTTTTCACAAGACAAAACTTTTTAATTTTAATGAATCCCAGTATCAATGTGTTCTTTCATGGATGTGCCTTTGGTGTTATATCTAAAAAGTCATCACTATACATAAGGTCACCTTAGTTTCCTCCTGTTATCTTCTAGGGTTTTATGGTTTTGCATTTTATATTTAGATATGTGGTCCAGTTTTCAGTTAATTTTTGCAAAAAGTCTCTGTCTAGTTTATTTATTATTTTCTTGTGGGTGCCCAGTTGTTTGAACATGATTTGTTGAAAAGATGACCTACACTCCATTGTGTTGCCTTTACTTCTTTGTCAAAGAACAGTTGACTACATTTATGTGGGTCTATTTCTGAGCCCTCTATTCTCTCCTATTGATCTATATTTGTCTGTTTTTTCACCAATATTACATTGTCTTGATAACTGTAGCTTTACAGTAAGTCTTGAAGTCAGGTAGTGTCAGTTATCCAATTTGTTCTTCTTCAACACTGTGTTGGTTGTTCTGGGTCTTTTGCCTCTCCATATAGACTTTAGAATGCATTTTTCAATATTCATTAAATAGTTTCTGAGGGTTTTTATTGTGATTGCATTGAATACCTTCATCAAGTTGGGAAGAATTGACATGTTGACAATAATGAATCTTCCTATCCATGATATGGATTATTTTTCCATTTATTTCTTCTTGGATTTCATTTGTCAGAATTTCTTGGTTTTGCCCTTATAGAGCTCGTGCATTTTATTAGATTTATTTTTAAGTATTTTATTTTGGGGAGTGCTAATTTAAATGATATTGAATTTTTAATTTCAAATTCCACTTGTTCACTGCTGGTATATAAGAAAGTAATTGACTTTTGCATCCTTTTTTTTCTATTAACTTGGTTCATGAAACCGTGCTGTAATCCCTTTTTAGCCCCCATTTTTTTGTTTTTGTTTTTTGTCACTTCTTTCAAACTTTCTACATAGACATCTACAATAATGTTATCTGCAAACAAAGACAATTTTATTTCTTCCTTCCCAATCTTTTCACTTTTTCTACCTTTTCTTTTTGCATTAGCTAGGACTTCCACTTCAATGATGAAAAGAAGTGGTGAAAGGAAGCATTCTTGCCTTAACCTGATCTTAGTGGGAAAACTTTAAGTTTCTCACCATTAACTATGATATTAGCTGTAAGTTTTTGTAGATATTCTTTATCAAGTTGAAAAATTTTCCCTCTAGTCCTAGTTTACCGAGAGCGTTATTATTATTATTATTATGAATGGGTGTTGAACTTGGTCAACTGCTTTTTCTGCATCTGTTGGTATGGATGTATGATTTTTCTTCTTTGGCCTGTTGATGCAATAGATTGCTTTACTTGATTTTTGAATGTTGAACAAAGCTTGCATACCCAGGACAAATCCCACTTGGACATGGTGTGGGATTCTTTTTTTACATTGTTGAATTTAATTTGCTAATACTTTCTTGGGAATTTTTACATCTATATTCATGAGAGATATTGGTGTGTACTTTTCTTGTAATTTCTAATTTTTCTTGTCTAATTTTGGTATTAGGGTAATGCTAGACTCATAAATGAGTTAGAAAGTATTTCCTCTGTTTTTATCTTCTGCAAGAGATTGCAGTAAACTGATAATTTTTTTCTTAAATATTTGGTAGAATTTACCAGTGAACCTTTCTGGGTCTCATGCCTTCTGTTTCAGATGATTATCAATCATTGATTCAATTTTTAGAATAGATATATGTCTATTCAGATTCTCTATTTCTTCTCTCATGAATTTGCTCCACTTATTTGTGTTATATTAGCATTTCATCCTGCTTTATTATTTAATAATTTTTATTTGTTTTACTTTTATTTTTCTTCTATCCTATTTTCCATTGGACAGATTAGGTTTTCTTCATCTGGTTTAAAATTTAAGCTATGCATTCTTTTGTTTCTGAATGTATTTGTTTCAATGTAGTTACCTTAACCTAAGAATCATACTGAACATTTATTTATAACTAAAGATTTTTGTAAAACACTTTTTATTATGCAAACTTTCCATCAAGTTAAAAACAGTAAAATAAAACAAATAGACCACCATCTTACTTCAACTGTTACAACCAATTGCCAATATTATTTCACCTTTAACTTCCTCATGCCCACCACCCCACAACTACTAAAATTACTTTGAAACAAATCCTTCATGTCATTTTAACCATAAATATTTCACAATGTATCCCTAAAAGATTAAGACTTAAAACACATAACCATAATACAAGTATGAAAAGATACATTCTATGCAGGCAGCCTATAAAAGTGGGAAAAAACAAGGCATTGGTTCCTTTCGTAGAGCTTAGAACCAGCTCTGGTGACAATTTGAATCTAGCTCAGTCAAACTGATTTTGAATTTCTGACCTCCAGACCTGTAACAGAATATTTGCACTATTTTAAGCCATTAGGTGGTAATTTGTTATAGCAGCAATAAGAACCTAATTACATTGTTGATACTTGTCATTGTTTCTAGGACTTTTCATGGCTGGAGCAAGAAAAAATACATTATATGATAAAATGCATTATATATTTGTACTATTACTTCCAAATCAACTTCAGGACTGAGCATTTACTTACCCTCATTAAATTTATATCATATCTATTTTCTCCCATGCCCAAATTCTCAGTTTTTAGTGACAAAAAATTAATAATTACTCATTTACTCTATCCCAGATTATAAATACACCAGTTTTAGAACAATACCATTGCTACCACCCAAAACATGATTACCAAAAATGGTTTATTCTTAGATTGTTTCCCACTGAGATTATAAAATAAAATTACTGCATCTTAAAGTCATTTGCAATAGATCTTCCCTGCATGATTATGCCACCAACTGGAGACTGAGTTAGCTTCATTTGTTTCATTTTTAGTTTTTTAATGATTTCTTTTTGATTGAATTTTATTTTATAATCATATAAAATATTTTTATGGTTCCAACATTAAATCCACAAATCAAAGTTTGGCTTCTATCCCCGTTTTTTTGCACTATTCTCTTTCTCTTTTGTGAGTACATTTTTTTTAAATCACTGGACAAATGTTAGATTTGTTTTTAAAAATAGCTCAGATAACACTTGTTCTTTACTATGCATTAGTAACATAAATAAAAAATGTGTAACACACACATTTTAAAACATACTAAAAGCACACAGAAAAAAATTATTAAGTGCCCTGGATACACCACAAACCTTGCAATTATCAGCTCCTGTTTCCCTCTCCCACTCACCTTCCCTCTTCTAACATTATTTTTAAGCAACATCTCCAATATTAAATTATTTTATCAATAAATATTTTAGAAAGTATCTCTAAAAAATAAAAAATAAACACAATTATTAAATCAGCAAGCATGAAGAGTTTAAACTTGCAGGATATTATTTATTTATTTTACTTTATTTTATTTTATTTTATTTTATTTTATTTTATTTTATTTTATTTTATTTCATTATTTAAGTATAATTGACATACAATAGCCTATTAGTTTCAGGCATATAACAATAAAATATCACCTCATACCTGTCAAACTGGCTATTATCAAAAAGTCAAAAAATAACGAGTGGTGATAAGGATGTAGAGAAAGATAATCATCATGCTCTGCCGGGAATATAAATTGGTGGAGCGACTATGGAAAACAGTATGGAGGCTCCTCAAAAATAAATAAATAAATAAAACTACCATATGATCTAACAATTCCATTTCTGGGTGTTTATCCAAAGAAAACAAAAACACTCATCTGAGGAGATATATTCACCCCTCTGCTCATTATTTATTTTTACAGTTTTCTTTTTGAAACTAAAGTCCAAATAAAATCCACCCATTATAATTTTTTCTTAAAAATATTTTTAATCTCTAGGTTTTCTCTTCATAGTTTTTTTTTTCTTGCAATCTTTTTTTCCCCCTACTGTAGATAAAGCTGTATTGGTTGTCCTATAGATTATCTCATAGTTGGCATTTTACAGACTGTATCCCTGTGATGCCATTTAACAGGTTTCTCTTGTCAGTGTATTTGCTACAAATTAATATTTGGATCTAAGGTCTTGATAAGAGTTCTTCAAAGGTGGTATTTTCCTCTTTAATCAAGAGTCACATACTACACGGTTTTTCTGTCTGTCTCTGGTGATCAATTCTTAGATCCATGAAGTCATTAGGGCTGCAAAAACACCTGATACCATTCATATACAAAGGCAGGATTACAGTTTGATTCTTTTTATTTACAGGTTTTTAAAAGTACTGAGGTGGTCCCCTGGTATCAGGGATCTCCAGAGAAACAGAGCCAATAGAGTGTGTATTTGTGTATATGAGGTTTATTTTAAGGAATTGGCTTACCTGTATGGAGGCTAAGTCCCAAGATCTGCAAACAGTGAGCTGGAGACTGGGAAAGCCAGTAGTATAGTTCCAATCAGAGTCTGAAGGCCTGAGAACCAGAACTGCTGATGGTGTTAAGTTCTAGTCCAAGGGCAAAAGAAGACTGATGTCCCAGCTCAGCAGTCAGGCAAGTGAAGTTCATTCTTCAGGGGGGTCAGATTTTTTGCTCTAATCAAGCCTTCTACTGATTGTATGAGTGTCACCATACAAGAGGTGGTGACAATATCCTTTACTCAGAAAGGACAATATCCTTTACTCAGTTTAACAATTCAAAGGTTAATCTCATACAAAAATACCCTTATAGGTACACCCAAAATAATGTTTGAGCAAATAGGTTACTCTGTGGCCCATTCAATTTAATACATGAAATTAACCAGGATATCTGGCTTCCTCAAACAGGAATCATTTCCTTTTTCTTTTTTATTCTTTTTTTTTCTTTTTTAAGAAAAGTCGTCATGAACTCATGGATTTAAATATATTTGATATGTTTCTAGCCACTGAAATTATGTTCATTATTGATACTTTTCCATTCTTGGACCCTTCAATTTGGCTCCTAAATCATTTTGATACAGTTATAGTAGGTTTTGATAGCTTCTTTCTTTTCATTGTGATATTCACACTTATCATGTATGTTTCTGTCCCTAAAAAATCAGTCATTTCCCTGAGGAACCCTGCTTCTTTTTAGAGTAAAATGTTATATTCTGGGTGCTAGGAGTGCATATTACTTACACTGAGTTGATTATTACTTTCAAATTTTTCCATAAAGCTAGGAATATGTAATTAATTCTTATTATTCTAATTCAGAACCACAGAATTTTTGTTTTTTATTAAACTTTTAAAAATATTACATATATGTTCTCTCTCTCACTGAGAATCGTAACTACCAATAACACTAGGCCTGGTAGAATTAGTCTATCAAGTAATAACTACTTGCTGAATCCTACATTACATACACAACAGCATCAGAAGAACAATATCTATTATAACACCAACAATATGATTGTTAAAACAACTTAAGATTTTTTTTGCAGTTATTTTATCCTTATGATTTATTCACTAGGCTTATGTAGTCAAATTATTATATTTTAAAGTCACTTAGGGTGACCCATACACATTCATTTCACTTTTTTAAAATAATTTTTTAAATGTTTATGTATTTTTGAGAGACACAGTGTGCAAGCAAGAAAGGAACATAGAGAGAAGGGAACAGAGGATCTGAAGCAGGCTCTGTGATGACAGCAGACGGCCCAGTGCAGGGTTCAGACTCATGAACCACCAGATCATGACTTGAGCCGAAGTCAGATGCTTAACAGACTATCTAGTAATTAAAATACTTAAAAATATTTATAATATTTTATATATAATATATAATATAATTAGTTAAATATAATTATAAATTATCATATATAATATGTATTATATGGCATAATATATAACATATAATTTAATTATAATCATATATAATATAATTATAACATATTAATAGTATATTATTAATAACAACAATGTATTAATAATATAATTCAATTATCATTTAATTAAATATAATTATATTGTATATAATATAAATTACAAATTTGTAATTGTAATTATAAATTAAATTCTGTTCATAATTTAATCAATATATAATTTAATATATTACATATAATTTAATTATGATTAAATACAATTAATTATATAATATATAATTTGATTATAATTATATATTCTATATAATTAAAATTGCTTTTAAAATTAATTAATAGAGAAACTGTCATATGATCCAGCAATTCCACTTCTGGATATTTATCTGAAGGAAAAGAAATTACTGTCCTGAAGAGATATATGCACCCCTATGTTCATTGCAGCATTATAGCCAAGACATGGAAACAACCTAAGTTTCCACCAATGGATGAATGCATGAAGAATATTATTCAGCCATAAAAAAGGAATCCTGCCATTTGTGACACTTGGATGGACTCTGAAGTATTATGCTATATGAAATAAGCCAGACAGAAAGATTAATACTATATGAATTCACTTATATGTGGAATCTAAAAAGCCAAATCCCTAGAAACAAAGAATTGATTGGTGGTTGTCAGAGGCAGGAGGTATGGGTCTAGGGAAATTGGTGGGGTGGTCAAAAGGTACACACTTCCAGATATAAGATAAATAAGTTCTGGGGATTTAATGTACAGCATGATAACTATAGTTAACAATATTGTATATTTGAATGATGCTACAACAGTAGATCTTAAAAGTTCTTAAGTGTATGAGGTGATGGATATTAACTAAACTGTTATGATATTCATTTCATATATATACATACATCAAATCATTATATTTGCACACTTTAAACTTATAAAATTGTTATATACCAATTACATCTCAATAAAACTGGTAAAAATTATTACCTTTTTTTTTAGCACATTCTTGGCTTTACAGGATAACTTAGCAGATAGCACAGAGTTCCATATTCCCAACCGATATGCCTTCCCCCATTTTCTTTTATTATTAAGTTCTTTAAATAGCATGGTACATGAGTGTGGTGCATGATAATTAATGAATATTGATACATTATTAATAACTAATTAATAAGCATTACTTACATTATGATTCACTCCTTTTGTACAGTTCTATGGGTTTTGACAAATGCATAATAGAATGTACTTATCATTAAAGTTTCACACAGATGGTTTTACACCTTAAAAGTCCCCTGTGCTCTACCTTTCAGCCCTTCTCTCTTCTTTTAAACCTGGAAACCACTGATCTTTCACTGTCTATAGTTTTCCTTTTCCAAAATGTCATATTGTTGGAATTATACAGTATGCAGCCTTTCAGACTGACTTCTTTGACTTAATATACACATTTCAGGTGTCTCTATTTCTTTTCGTGACTTGATAACTAATTTTTATTTTTTCATTTTTAAACATTTTTGTGTTTATTTATTTATTTTGAGAGAAACAGAGACAGCACAAGTCGGGGAGGGGCAGAGAGAGAGGAAGAGAGAGAATCCCAAGCAGGCTCTGTGCTGTCAGTGTGGGCTCTGACATGGACTCCAATTCATGAAACCACAAGATCATAACCTGAGACTAAACCAAGAGTTGTAAACTTAACTGACTGAGCCACCCAGGAGCCACAATAACTAATTTCTTTAAATCTCTGAAAAATAATGCATTGCATGTATTACTGCAGTTTACCTATTCACCTATTGAAAAATATCTTGGTTACTTTCAGTTTTTGGCAATTATGAGTAAAGCTACTATAAGTATTTGTGTACTGATTTTTGTATGGACATAATTTATTTGGGTAAAGTCATAAGAGTGCAATTGCTGGGAATGATAGTAAAATTATATTTAGTTCATTTATGTGAAAGGCTTGTGTTCTGATTCATCTGTTTCCATATGAATGCCCAATTATACTATAGCACCATTTGTTGAAAACAGTATCCTTCCTCCGTTGAACTGCCTATGCTTTTTTAATCAATGACCACTTGGTTATAATCATGTGGGTCTAGCTTTTATCTCTTTGTCCTGTTCCCTCCATTCCCTTGCAGTTAACTGCTTTAAAAATTATGTATCCACCCACTTTCCTTTTTTTTTTTTATTCTAAGAAGTCCAAGAGGTGAAGTAGGAAATAGTGTGCCAGATCACCAGAGTATAAAACCCCATGTTTTGGTAATTTACACGGGATTATTTAATTTGTTTAATTATTCTTTTAGAGTACCTAATCTATTTATTTAAATTCAAGTTAGTTAACATACAGTGTAGTATTGATTTCAGGAGTAGAACCCAGTGATTAATCACTTACATACAACACCCAATCATCATCCTAACAAGTGCCCTTCTTAATGCTTAGCCCATGCCTCCACCCACCTCCCCTCCAGCAACCCTAAGTTTATTCTCTGTATTTAAGAGTCTCTTATGGTTTGCCTTCCTCTCTGTTTTTATCTTATTTTTTCTTTCCTTACCCAATGTTCATCTGTTTTGTTTCTTAAATATTGTTAAAATGTCTATACTACCCAAAGCAAGCTATACATTCAATGCAGTCTCTATCAAAATAACACCAGCATTCTTCCCAGAGCTAGAACAAACAATTCTACAATTTGTATGAAACCAGAAAAGACCCAGAATAGCCAGAATAATGTTGAAAAAGAAAACCAAAGGGGGGCATCACCATTCCGGACTTCAAGCTGTATTGCAAAGTTGTAAGACAGTATGATATTGGCACTAAAACAGACACTTAGATCGATGTAACAGAATTGAGAACCCAGAAATGGACCCACATATGTATGGCCAGTTAATCTTTGACAAAGCAATAAAGAGTATTCAATGGAAAAAAGACAGTCTCTTCAGCAAATTGTGCTGGGAAAACTGGACAGCGACATGCATAAGAATGAACCTGGACCACTTTCTTACCCATACACAAAAATAAACTCAAAATGGATGAAAGACTTAAATTTGAGACAGGAAACCATCAAAATCCTAGAGGAGAAAATAGAAAGCAACCTCTTTGACCTTGGCCTCAGCAACTTCTTACTAGACATGTCTCTGGAGAAAAAGGAAACAAAAGCAAAAATGAACTTTTGGGACCTCATCAAGAAAAGAAGCTTCTGCACAGCAAAAGAAACAATCAACAAAACTGAAAGGACACCAATGGAATGGGAGAAGATATTTGCAAGTGACATACAGATAAAGGGTTAGTATCCAAAATCTATAAAGAACTTACTTATCAAACTCAACACTTTCTTAAATAAATGGTAGCATACCATACATACTCTTAGTGCAGGCTGTTGAAACAAGATACTGTAGTCTGGATGCCTTAAACAACAGAAATCTATTTATCACAGTTCTGGAGGTTGGGTAGTCCAAGATCAAGGTGCCAGTCAATTTGGTTCCTGGTGACAGCCCTCTTCCTGGTTATATCCCTACATTGTGGAGACAGAAGGGGGAAACAAGTTTTCTGTCACTTCTCAAAAGGCCAGTGATCCCATCATGATAGCTTGCCCTCATGATACAAATGTCCCATCTTCAAATATTATCACTTTGGGGATTATAGTTTCGACATAAGAATTCTAAGAGGACACAAACATTAGTCTATAGCATATACTTTTGTCTAATTTGATTGGTCAGTAACTCCAACATAATGTTTAATTTTTTTAACATTTATTTATTTTTGGACAGAGAGAGACAGAGCATGAATGGGGGAGGGTCAGAGAGAGAGAGGGAGACACAGAATCTGAAACAGGATCTAGGCTCTGAGCTGTCAGCACAGAGCCCAACGCAGGGCTTGAACTCACAGACTGCGAGATCATGACCTAAGCTGAAGTTGGACGTTTTACCGACTGAGACACACCCCTAACACAATGTTTAATAGCAGGAGAACTAGTGGCTAGCCTTTTCCTGACCTTTGTAGGACAGCCTCGAATCTTCCTTATTAACAAAGATACCAGCATTTGAATAGATAAGATATATAGGTAGATAGGTAGAAAATATATTAAGAACATCTTCCATTCATTCCTATTTTAATGAGTGTTTTAAAATGAATAAAATTCAATATTGAATTTGTCAAGTGTCTTTCCTGTATCTATGGAGATGATATTTTTTTTCCCTTTACTTGACTATAATGATGAATTACATTAAGTGTTTCCTAATGTTGGAACACACATGTATTTCTTGAGTTAACCCTATTTAAACATGATAATAATGCTTTAGTGTGTTGTTGGATTCTGTTTGCTAATATACAAGTCATATAAAAATTTTGCAGCACTATTTTTAAGTGAGATTAGTCTGTACTTTTTATGGGGAAATCTCTGTCAGGTTTTGGGGTCATGTTTTAATTGTTTCATGAAAGTAGAATTGATAGAATCTCTTGTGAAACCTTCTGGACCATGTGCTTTTGTGTGTTGGGGGTGTGTCTCTTTAACTACTATTTTTATTTCTTCTATGAAAAATTATCTATTTAGATTCTCTATCTCCACTGGGGTTATTTTGGTAAGTTGTAGTTTTCTAAAAAAAAAAAATCCATTTTATATTTATTTCTTGACTATCTATATCTTCCTTCCAAAAGATAAATATTCTTTCATGCATTGTTTCTTCTTATTTTTTAGAATTTTAGTTCTAGTTTGTTTCAGGTGTATTTTAATTTATATTGTCCTTATTTTTTAGATGACAATATGTTTCAAAAAGTGATTTGAGTACATTAATGTCTGAATGTCTTCAGTTATCCTCCTGGGATCAGCTTTATTTTGTTTGAGTGTTTTCCCTAAAGAAGGCCCTGAACGTTGGACTTCAGCAAGTCTTGTAAGGATGTGTTTTCCATCAGATTTAAATGACATATTGGTAAATATAAAATTTTATAATCACAGACTTTTTCTTTCTACACCTCAGAAATAATATTATACTGTGTCATGCTTCTTTCTTTTCAATGTACTTCTTGTTTCTTTGTAATATATCTGCTCTTTCATTCTGGAAACTTTTAGGATTTTCTTTTTTGGGTGTTATTACATTTTACTATACTTTGTGCAAGTGTAGGGTTTTATCCATTATTTTGTGCCCCATGAAGTCCTCTTTTTAAAATTAAAAAAAAATTTAATTACTTACTTATTTTTAAAATTTACATCCAAGTTAGCATATAATACAATAATGATTTCAGGAGTAGAATCCAGTGACTCATCCCCTACATATAACACCCAGTGCTCATCCCAGCAAGTATCCTCCTTAATGCCCCTTGCCCATTTAGCCCCTCCTCCCACCCACAATCCCTCCAGCAACCCTCAGTTTGTTCTCTGTATTTAAGAGTCTCTTATGTTTTGTCTCCCTCCCTGTTTTTATATTATTTTTGATTCTCTTCCCTTACATTCATCTGTTTTATCTTAAATTCCACATATGAGTGAAGTCATGATATTTGTCTTTCTCTGACTAATTTCGCTTAGCATAACACACTCTAGTTCCATCCACTTTGTTGCAAATGGTAAGATTTCATTTTTTTTGATTGCCAAGTAATTCTCCATTGTGTGTGTGTGTGTGTGTGTGTGTGTGCACATATATACACACCACATCTTCTTTATCCATTCATCTGTTAATGGACATTTAGGCTCTTTCCATACTTTGGCTATTGTCCATAGAGCTGCTATAATAAACATTGGGGTGCATGTGCCCCTTTGAAACAGCACACCTATATCCTTTGGATAAATACCTAGTAGTGCAATTGCTGGGTCATAGGGTAGTTCTAGTTTTAATTTTTTGAGGAACTTCCACACTGTTTTCCAAAGTGACTGCACCAGTTTGCATTCCCACCAACACAGCAAAAGTGTTCCCCTTTCTCCACATCCTCACCAACATCTGTTGTTGCCTGAGTTGTTAATTTTAGCCATTCTGACTAGTGTTAGGTGGAATCTCATTGTGGTTTTGATTTATATTATTCTGATGATGAGTAATGTTGAGAAGTTTTCATGTGTCTTTTAGCCATCTGGATGTCTTCTTTGGAGAAGTGTCTGTTCATGTCTTTTGCCCATTTCTTCACTGTGTTATTTGTTTTTTGGGTGTTCAGTTTCATAAGTTCTTTATAGATTTTGGATACTAAACCTTTATCAGATATGTTCTTTGCAAATATCTTCTCCCATTCCATTGGTTGCCTTTTAGTTTTTCTGATTGTTTCCTTTGCTGTGCAGAAGCTTTTTATCTTGATGAGGTCCCAATGGTTCATTTTTAAAAAGCCCTCTTTTTAATCCTACTTTAAATTGGGAAAATTTATTTTCCTTATCAAATACTTTTTAATTTATATTTTTAAAAATATCCATCCAGTATCTATTACTCATCTGCTTTTCCTTATATTTCTAATATTCCCAAGTATTATTTTGTTTATATGTCCCCATTCATTTTCTTTTCCTGCTGTCTTTTGGGAAAGGTCCTCAGTCTGCTATTTCAGTGTTTTACAAATTACCAACTGGTATTCTTTATTCACCTACCATACTTTCACACATCGTATTTCACCTTATTTTTTTTCTTTCTTCTTAGAACCATGTAACACTCCTAATATCCTCATTCTCCATTTGAGTATATTCTTTTTAAAAAAATTTTTTTTAATGTGTATTTATTTTTAAGAGAGAGAGAGAGAGAGAGTGAGAGCAAGAGACAGGGCATGAATGGGGGAGGGGCAGAGAGAGAGGGAGACACAGAATCAAGAGCAGGTTCCAGACTCTGAGCTATTAGCACAGAGCCTGACGCGGAGCTTGAACCCACGAACTATGAGATCGTGACCTGAGCTGAAGTCAGACACTTAACCAACTGGGCCACCCAGGTGCCCCCATTTGAGTATATTCTTTATGCATATTTGGATTATCTGCTCCAACAGTTCTTCATCATACAGTTATTTTTGTTCAGTTTATTATCTTTATATTATAGCCTGTATCTCTCAGTGAAGTCATGTTTCCCTGGGGATAACAGCCTTGCAGAGGCTTTTGAAATTTTTTGATTTTATTCTACACTAAGAATTACATTTTACCTCTCACGACCCATTTGATATAGATTTACAAAATGATACTTGTATATTTATTTTATATATATTACAAAATAATGTGTATTTTATGAGGAGCCATGCACTCTGGTATTTTGTACTCTATTTGATTTTATTGAAAAATACTAGTAACTAATCACTATATTAATTTAATTATCCACTAATGGGTCCACACCCACAGTGTGAAAAGTCTATGATACATAAGGGAAGGACTGAAGGTCAGGCAGTGGTTATGAGGGAGGGATTAGAGGAATAAACTGTAGAGCCTTGGGCACCACAGAATCCCTCAGACTAATCTAGTTTGCTCCATTCCATTTGGCAATAGCCCTGTTTTTAGCATTTACTTCTAACTCTTAGGAGCAGCACTAGGTGACAATCCTTTAGGGTTATAAATTTTCAGCCCTGGGGGTTTGGTGGAAAGGAGTTGGATTAATGAATAGGCAAGAGTGACTGGGCAGCTTATACTTACACCCTCTCCTTACCCTCAAAAGGCTAAGGCTGCTCTAAGAATATTCACACCCAGGGGCACCTGCATGGCTCAGTCATTTAAGGGTCGAACTTCAGCTCAGGTCAGGATCTCACAACTCAAGAGTTCAAGCCACACATCGTGTTCTGTGCCTGACAACTCAGAGCCTGGAGCCTGCTCTGGATTCTGTGTCTCCCTCTCTCTCGGCCCCTCCCTTGCTTGTGCTCTCTTTCTCTCAAAAATAAATAAACATTTAAAAAAAAAAAGGACATCCATATCCTTAGGCCTTTGTATTTACGTATGATTTCTGATGTAAAGGAGCAGGCAATGATTATCCAAAGGCAATGAAGGATAAGACAAGAGCAGAGCTTAAAAAATCTGCTCCAATCTATACTTCATTGCTGCTGTCAGGCTGCCTTGGTCCTAAGGGGATTCCCAACTCTTCCCAGACCAATTCGCAACAGCCTGCCGTCTCTCTGGGATTTCTCACAGTCTTTATGTTATTAGTTCAGATCAATAATTCTTTTCTTTCACAGTGTCTCCAGAGCAAATTATATTTGGAAAAACCCAGCAACCTATTAGGTCTTTTCAGGAATCTTCAGAATAGACAAGCACAAAAATCATACTTTTTCATGATGAAGACCTCAGTGAACAATCTGAGATGAGTCAACCTCAGAATAGGCATCAGGTGAGTGAGAGAGGACACATCGTTTCACTTTTTCAAGACTGTCTTTGCATTTACTTTCTTCTTTGTTGCCTGGGTAGCACTCATTCTTACAAGTTCCAGGTTAGGCTTCAGTGATGCATTTCAGCAGTGTCTGTACAACCAAAACCAAATAGGGGACTTCAGTCACTAATGCACTGGGAATGCAGTCAATCACAATAGCTCTGGGAAAACAGTCTGCATTTTCCTGGATCATGTGGCTCATTAAAGATAATTCAGGTCACTGCTTTTTTCCAGGGCTACATTATGGCCCATATGTGAGGATAAGTATACACTGGCGTTATCTAACAAGCAGATGAGATGGGTCTCTAACTCTACAGAATTATATGAAGAGCTCCAAAAATCACCTCTCCTTCCAAGAGACCTCCATACCTGCTCTGACCTTTTCTTTAAGTTGGTCTTAAGTTCTCCATCTTGGTTTGAAATTTCTGTTATTTCTAATTCCTTTGAGTTAGGAAACAAAACCACAGAATTGTTTCTAAACCCCACCTATAAAAGTTCTTTGGACATTAGCACCCATGATAATATCAACATTGATTAGTCACCACCCTCCATTCCAATTAAACAGGTGTCTTCTTCTACATCTGATCTTCTCCAGAAGGGTCCTTTCCCCTCCCATTATTCCCCAGATCTAGATCTGCTACTACCATCCAAACAGTCACCCATTGTGATCCTCAGTTCTTTATTTGTTCTCACCAAACCACCACCTATTCCTGTTAGTTTTAACTTCTAAGTTTTCTAGAATCCAAATGCTTCTCCTCATTCTTGCAGCCAGCATCCTAGGCATCTCTCCCTCTAGGTATCTTCCACTGCTTTCTGACTAGTCTCCATATTTTCTTTTTTTAAATTTTTTAAAATTAAAAAAATGTTTATTTTGAGAGAGAGAGAGAGAGAGAAAGAGTGAGTGGCGGAGGGGCAGAAAGCGAGGGAGGAATAGAATCCAAAGCAGGCTCCAGGCTCTGAGCTGTCGGCTCTGAGCTGTCAGCACAGAGCTCGATGCAGGGCTCAAACCCACAAACCCCGAGATCATGACTTGGGCTGAAGTCTGACACCTAACCGATTGAGCCACCCAGGCACCCCAGTCTCCATATTTTCAATCTTGTCTCCCTCCAATCCGTTCTCAACATGGTGGCCATAATGTTTTGACTATTAGTACACTGCTGAAACTGTTCAGTGTTGCCTATTGCCCTTGGAGTGTTCTGCAAATGTTCCCCCCCCCATTAAAACACACCCACTAAACACAATGCACTTCCATTAGTATCAGCAACTAATGTAGTTGATCTCATGAGTTTTTTGCATTCCAAAGTTGAGAGGGGAAGATACAGAGGGACACATCTGAATCTCCTGAATAAGCACATTCCCATAACACTGTAGGTATTCAATAAATGTTTGACTGAGTGGATGATGAATGAAAGACAGGAAAGGTAAATTTTATAGCAAGAAGCAGTTGAAGGTAAGTTTATAGCATAAATTTCTATAAGTGGAGTGCATGAGATAATATTGGGAACCTATGAAAACTTAGTTATGTGAGTATGTATGTGTTCATACAGATACGTGCACAGGTGAGGTAACTAAAATGTGTTCTTCATATAGCAGGATCTCTATCAATAGTTCTTGAATAGAAAGAAGATTCTAAGAATAAAATCATAACCTAATTTTTGCCTGGGTTCACATAGCTTCTTGCCTAGATTTGGGGGATTCCTATGAATAAACAAATAACTCAATCCAAATAAAATCATAATTTAATACAATGTGTCCTAATGTATTATTTGCGGGATGCTTAGACTTCCATGGTGCATTAGTTTTTTTATGGTTGATGTAACAAATTACCACAAACTTGCTGGCTTAAAACAATACAAACTATTACATAAAAGTTCTAGAGGTCAGAAATCTGATATGGTCTCACTGGACTACAATCAAGTTGTGGGTAGGGCTGTGTTCCTTCTGGAAGCCTGAAAAGAGAATCCCTTTCCTTTATTTTTTCAACTCTTAGAAGCTGCCCACATTCCTTGGCTCATGGTCCCCTTCCATCTTCAAAGTCAGCAATGGCCAGCTGAAACATTAGCACTCTGCGTCCCTCTGACACTGACGCTCCTGCTTCCACTTTCATGTTCAAGGACCTCTTTGATTACATGGGCCCATGTAATCTAGTATAACCTCCCTATTTTAAAGTCAGCTAATTGGTAACTTTAATTATATCTGCAAACTTCATTCCCCTTTGCCACATAATGTAACATATTCACAGGTTTGGAGGATTAAGACATAGACATCTTGCAGGGGAGGAGTTATTCTGCCCACCATCCATGGTTATACTTCCTCTTAGAGAATATTAGAAATTACAATACACATCATAATGAGCCATAAAACATCATTGCCAAGTGTTTGTTCTAACTGTGCTCTAGAGAAGGGTGTCCAGCTGGGGAAGTCCAAGTAAATAGAGAAAGTCCTGACTCCTCTCCATTTCATTATCTCAACCAGATATTAAAATATGTATAACATTGCAATAATTAAAACAGTGTGGTAACAGCAATAGTAGGTAGCATAATAAGACAAAATAGAAAGTCTGAAAACGGATCTATGTATTTTTAACAATTTGAAATCGCTTTCAATTTTCATGTGACACATTTTTCTGTACTTCGCACACTAACATACCTAAGGTACAAGAGCCAAATATGGGTTGCTATGTATATGTGAATCACCAACTCTTTTGCTCCAGAGCATAGCTCTGATTCTTAAAACAGTTTTCAGAACTCTGTCATCACGTTTGCTTGAGCAATTTTTGGTGTTTGGAATGTTTAAAAAAATTGTCAGCCTATTATAATGAGGTAAACATAGAAAAATGGAAATGCTGATATTAGTGATAATATATTTAAGATGTTTCTGGAAATTATCAGATAGGCCAAAAATGTTGCATCTTTCTTTTTTATAGCGAGTTTATTTTGGCTTAAGCTCATCCATTGTCTGGCCAGTTGTTAAATTAATATAATAAAAATAAAGATAATATACTGAATCATGGAATTACATTATAGAACATGATTTTCTTCTTCCCCCTAAACGAATAGGTATAGTAGATAAATGGAGAAAATAAAAAGATCATTAAAATTATAGATTATCAAAAATGTTTTACACCCATCTTTGTTTTCACATTACTTATTATCTCAATAATTTTCCTATAGATCACATTAATTTCCAAATGGGTCAGAAATACAAATGGATAAATGCAGGGGGTAAGAAAGAACTACACAACATTGCAAGTCCTAGAAGGAAACATGAGTGAATTTTTCTATTACCTGGAATTTGCAAAAATATTTCAAAATGTTACTCAAAATTCTAAAAGCAATAAAAGAAAAGAGTGCTTAGTTTAATTCTGGGAAACTAAAAAAGTTTGTATAGCTGATTAAACACAGCAAAAAGACAAATTAAAACCTCTGGAAAAATATTTGCAGTTAATCACAGACACAGACTAATAATCTCTAAAATATAAAGACCTTCTGAAAATGGAGCAAATGCTCCATAAAGAATGTGCTAGTGAAATGAATAGAAAGTTCACAGAAATAGAAAATGAAATGGAAAATGTTTAACCTCATTTATGACAAAAGAAATGCAAATTAAAAGTACCATTAGACCTTTTTTTACCCATCGGATGGGCAAAATTCCAAAGTCTGACAGCATACTTGACTGAAAAGGCTATGGATAAATAGACATTTTTATATATTCCTTGTGAAAATTGTAGACAGTCTGTGGAGGAGGATTTTCCAATATCTAACAAAACTGTCTATGTTTGATCCAGCAATTACACTTGTAGAAATTTATTAAGACCAAAACATGGGCAAAACATTTGAAAAGATACACAAAACTATTACAGCACCAGGGGTAGTAGAAAAGACTAAGAACAATCCCAATATCTATCAGTAAGGCTTGTTGTTAAACTTGCATATCTGCACAATTAAGTCATTTAAATAGAATGAGAAATCCCTTTCTGTATCATTATGGAATGATCTCCAGGATATATTGATGAAGACAACAACAAGGTGGTAAAAGTATGCTAATGTTTCAAAAAGAGGAGATATGAATGTTTATTAACAATGAAAATATAACCATAAAATCAAAAATTAAAAAAAAAAAGCTTACTTATAATGGGAGGGGAAAGAATAAGGTGGAAGAGACAGATCTCTTTAAATATACCTTATTTGGATGATTTGACTTTGGAAAGTTAAAAAATTTTACATTATCATAAAAGAAAATTTAATGAAAAAGCAATGTCTCTTCTTTTTTTTTAACGTTTATTTATTTTTGAGACAGAGAGAGACAGAGCATGAACGGGGGAGGGGCAGAGAGAGGGAGACACAGAATCTGAAACAGGCTCCAGGCTCTGAGCTGTCAGCACAAAGCCCCAAGCGGGGCTCGAACTCACGGACTGTGAGATCATGACCTGAGCCGAAGTCGGAGCTTAACCGACCAAGCCACCCAGTCGCCCCGTTCTTCTTCTTTTTAAGAGAGAAAGTACAAGCAGGGGACAGGAGCAGAGGGAGAGAGAGAGAGGAAGAGACAGACAGACAGAGAGAGAGAGAGAGAGAGAGAATCTTAAGCAAGCTTCATGCTCAGTGTGGAGCCTCATGCAGGTCTCGATCCTGTGACCCTGAGATCATGACCTGGGCTGAAATCAAGAGTCAGATGCTCAATTAGCTGAGCCACCCAGGTGCCCCAAAAAGCAATATCTTAAAATGATGAATTTAATTCTATCTTCAGTTGACCTAATCTCATGGAGACAACTATCCCAAATGACTTTAAAACTCAGTAATCTAACTACATTACAAGTAGGATGTACTCTAAGGAGAGAAAGAGCTGCATAACATGTGTAAATGCTATTTTCAATTATATTATGGGTGGCAGTGGTGCTATGGTTATCCTGAGACTGTTTTATGTGTTGTGTGATAGAGCAAATAATTATACTGACCTCACTAAAAAGCTTTCATCATACTGACATCATTAAAAGGCTTTTCATCATGAAGGAAAGGAGATACTGATATAAATATATAATCCTGAATTTGAAATAGAAGCATCAGTATGCACTGTCAATATATCTCTTAATAAAACAGATATTTTGTAAATTGGTCCTGTGAAAAAGCCAGGAAACAATTGTCAGGCCAGTTGATTCCCATCAGCACCTAGATTGGCTCTGTGAAATATCATTTAACCAACTAAGGAAACTAGGCTTTTTAAAGAATGACTGAATGCTGGATCTGATTTAAGAAATGTACAAGGGAAACTTGGCACATGTTGTACCTGATAGAACAGAAGTTACCAAACAGGCTGTTAATAACAAAAGGACTCAATAGTTAACCTGAATTAGCTCCCACTGAACAAAGATGGGATAATCAGCTGGAAAGGAAACATTAGATGTATCAAATATGCAAAACTCAGAATTAATTGTGATTTCTGGATGCTAGAGAAGAACCCATTATTTTAAAAGCTAGTAAACAGAGTGATCCAAATATTTGCCCAGACTTTCCAGTATTATCTGCATGTTACAGTAGTCAAACAATTGATGAAACCAAGCTTCTTACTACGTATGCCAGATAATAAAGAGTAAGAAATGGTAGAATTGGAATACTACCCGTACTGTATTGTAATGATTACCAATGGTTACTGACATTAAAAAATAGAGACAGTAGATATCATGCACCTCCTGATAGAAATATACAAAATTACCCATAAAACAGTCATGGCATACACACCGAAAATTGAATCTGAATCTTACCTTTCTTCTATATCTCACTATGGAGATGGCAATCAGCAGAAGTCAGATTGTAGGAATTCTGTATGACAAAATAGCAGTCTCTTTAGCAAAACAAAAATAAAAAAAATACAAAGATAAAAACCCAGAATATTGAAGGTGAATCTATAAAGAGACAAGATATATATCAGTAAACTGCAATGTATGCACCTTATTTGAGTCAAAAATCCATATGCAATTTTTTTTAGAGAGAGAAAAAGTATGTGAGAGCAGATGGGGAGGAGGAGAGAGGTAGAGGGAGAAAGAGAGAGAATCTTAAGCAGGCACCACACCCAGCACCAGAGCCTGATGAGGGGCTTGGGCTTGGTCTCATAACCCTGATATCATGACCTAAGCCAAAATCAAGAGTTGACCGCTTAACTGACTGAGCCACTCAGGCATCCCGTAAATTTTTTAAAAAGGGAAAAAAAAACAATGGGGGACTTGTGAAGAATAGTGATTATTGAAGACTTAAGAAAATGTTTTACATTATGTTAAGGTGATGGTGGCTTTGTAATTAAGGAAATACAAGAGCCCTAAAAGTAGGAATTTAAAAATTATTGAAGCTTGGTGGTGGGTATAAGCAGGTTTATCATATTATTCTCTCTACTTCTGTGTGTGTTTTTAAATTTCCATAATAAAAAGTTAAAAATTTTTCCATTAGTTAAAATTTGGGTCATTACTAAGAGCAACAAGAACTCCTTTATCACGAAAAGAATTTTGATGTTCGACTTTTCTTGATTAATATTTCAAGGAAGTTAATAAGATACCATTAAAGTTAGAAACTCAATTACCTGCTGAAGCTTAACACTGGCAAATTTTCTTCCCAATTTCCTCTGCTTCATAAAAGTTGTTTCAAGTAAACTGAGAGAACTAGAAATTATAACTGAGAGATAAGAAATAACTTTGGAAATTTATTTTATACTTTAATTTCACATTTAATCGAGGCTTTTATTGGGCGACCTGGGTGGCTCAGTCGGTTAAGCTTCCAATTTTGGCTCAGATCATGATCTCAACAGTTCATGAGTTTGAGCTCCTCATTGGGCTCTGTGCTGACAGCTCAGAGCCTGGAGCCTGCATTGGATTCTGTCTCCCTTCCTCTCTCTCCCATGCCACTCACACTTTGTCTCACGCGCGCGCGCGTGCTCTCTCGCAAAAATAAATAAACATTAAAAAAATTGAGGCTTTTAGCAACTGCATACACATTGACACATTGCCTAACAAAGTTTTAGAAAAATTGGACATCTGTTTCATATTTAGAGATCTTACTACTGTTTTTAGCTGTCAAAGTATTCTCCCCTTTAACTCAATCCTATATTACTTCATTTAGAAGAACATTTCTATGTAATAAAGTTGGAAAATGAAGTCAGTGAACAAAGAATCGATTATACTATTGGTATATTGTTCTAATAGGCTAATTATTTGGAAAATAATTAAATTATATTCTTACTTTGTATCAAATTAAGTATATATAGATTAAATATTTAAATATTGAAAATGAGACTGTAAAAAGTAATATAACAAAATATTAATGAATGTTTATGTAACCTATATTGAATAATGACTTGCTCATGTGATATTAAGTTAGAAGCTACATAAAAAGATTGACAGACTTGAAGACATAAATATTAAATGAAAATATCACCCAAGTTCCCGTCTCCCCCAGTTAGTGATCAACATAAATATTTAAAACATATGTTATTGAGAGTTAATATTCTTAATATATTAAGATCATTTATGAATGAATGAGAAAAAGATGATTTTTCTGAGAGGAAAGATGGACTAAAGACATGCATAAAAGATGCACAAATATATACAAATCACCAATATACATGTGAAAAAAAGTTCATGCAGATTTGCTTGTAATAAAATAAATGCAAATTAATACAAAGATGAAATGACACTTCCTCCTCTATCAAATTGGCAAAGACAAAGCGTTTGATTGGACAGGTGTGTGTTTTGGCACTCCAGCATTGCAGACTGCTGGGGAAGGAGAACCCAGCTGACCTCTCTGGAAGCAGTTTGGCTGTATTGAGACCCTTAACATTTGCATAACCTTTTACATGGAAATATTTTCCTCTAAAATCTTATTCTTAAAAAAAATAACAAAACAAGGGCAGAAACACTAACATAAATGTTTATGCAGAGTTGTTTAGAATAGCAAAAAGGCAGGAAGCAATTTGAAATGAAGGGATGAGGAATTCATTCCACCCCTGATAGATACAGATGCCAAAGAGTGCTCTAATAACATAGCAAGATGGCGACAGCTATTGTTAAGTGGGAAAAGAAGGGTTCAGAGCAATTTATATTGTGTCATCCCATTTTATTTCCACATATATATATACATATTTAATCTATCTGCATGAAACATATGAAATATATAACTTCTGTAACAAACACATTTAAAAAAGATGTTTTGTTTCCTAGTTGTATATGCTGTAAAATGTAACAATAGGAAAGATCATTCCAGACATGGTAATGCTTGTTCCTGTTGAGGCAGAGTGACTGATGGGTGAACTGCAGCTGTGAGGCAGAGCCCAGAGTGGTCAGGAAATCTGTACCACGTAAGCGCATGTCTGATTTTAACATGTCACAAAGCAAAGACGTGGAATAACATGGTGAGTGGAACATAGGTAGATTTTTAAGCCCAGAACACACACACACACACACACACACACACACACACACACACACTTTAAAAAGGCAAAAAAACTGCCTTCCAGGGAAACTTGGGGTAAGTAATGAGGAAAGACTAATGCCTTGATACTGATCAATACTAGCACTCATTAACTAAGGGACTTATAACTCATGCAAGCATCAAGTGATGCATAATATGATTGCAGGTTAAAATGATCTATTGGGTTAAATAAAGCATATCATAAAAATTAATTTTACTCATTTCTTTTTTACCTTGTTAAAAAGATGAGGATACTGGAAAACTTAGTATTAGATATGTGGCATCCCTTGTATTTCTGTTGGACAGTACTCCTGTGTACGGTAATAAAAATCTAATTATGTCATCCCCTTGCTCACAAGCTTTCAGTGTCTTCCTTTTTGGATAAGGACCAAAATCCTTAATATGGCCTCTAGGAAATAGTCTCACCCCAGCCTGCCTCACCTTGCTTTCTGGGTTCCAACCACTCGCTTTCTTTCAGTTCCTTTAATAGAGGATTTTTCTAACTGCACATTGAAACTTAATAGTGTATCATGAATTAAACTTAGTGAATGGAGACCAGCATCAGAAAACAGAACAGAAAATAGAGTATATCACAAGCAAACAGGGTAAATATTACTGAGGTAAAAAAACTGTTTGAGAAACAATACTGTAACCAGGGTTTCTCACATTTAGTACTGTTGACATTTTGCTTGGATAATTCTTTACTGTGGAGAGCTGTCCTACTCTTTATAGGAAGTGTAGCAGTGACTCTACCCATTAGATGCCAGTAGCACATCCCACCTGTATTATGACAACTCAGAATACCTCTAGACCTTAACAAATGTCCTCAGTTGAGAACTATTGCTCTAACCCATCATGCTTAATTTCACAACAAAGCTTTTTCAGAAGCTGTTCACCCTTTACTGAAAGGTGCTGCCCCTTTACTGAAAGGTGCTCCTTGGGGTGCCTGGGTGGCTCAGCCACTCTGACTTCAGCTCATGTCATGACCTCATCGTTTGTGAGTTCAAGCCCTGAACTGGGCTCTGCACTTGGGATTCTTCTTGGGATTCATTCTCTCTCTCTCTCTCTCTCTCTCTCTCTCTCTCTCTCTCTCTCTCTCTCCTTCTCTCTCACTCTGTCCCTCTCCCTTCTCGAAATAAATCAACTTTCTAAAAAATTGAAAAGAAAAGAAAGGTGCTCCTCTCCTTTTTCCTCCCCTTCCCCTCCCCCTTCTCCACTCCCCTACTTCCTCTCCTCTCTCCTCCTGGTAACTCTCAGCTCAATTGCACCCTCTTGGGAAAGTCTTTCCTGAGACACCTGGGTAGGTCTCATCCTTCTATTACATGTTCTCATTAAATCATGTGCTACATTTCAAGCACTTATCAATTTATACTTTTCTATTTACTTCTGTGATTATTTGATTAATATCTGCCTCACTTGTAAGGCTGTTAGTTCCATGAAGTCAAGTATCATGTCTGATTCTACCATAATACAACATTAAATATTTATTCAGTATTTGCTATGTATTGGTTCTGTACAAGGTGCTGGGTGCACCCTGGGCAGAGAAAAAGGCAAAATCCCTGCCCTCCGAGAGCTTGACAGTCTTGTTGGGGAGACCTAAACTACAGAAACACTCCAACCCTTTTTTTTTTTTAGTTTCAAGTTTTTATTTAAATTCCAGTTAGTTAACGTATAGTGTAATACTAGTTTCAGGAGTAGGATTTAGTGATTCATCACTTACATATAACACCACCAACATTGTGCTCATCACCAACATTTAAATACAAATTTAAAATGGAAATTGCTAAAATATAGATGTATTTTGTGTTGGGAAGCTTGAGTTGTCAGGAAAAGGAAGTGCTGAGGATGTGAGTGTGAATTGGAAGTTCCAGAAGGACACAGCTATGGGACAGCAAGGAAAGAACATTCCACGAACGGGGCGCCTGGGTGGCTCAGTTGGTTGAGCGTCCGACTTCAACTCAGGTCACGATCTCGCGGTCCGTGAGTTCGAGCCCCGCGTCGGGCTCTGGGCTGATGGCTCAGAGGCTGGAGCCTGCTTCCGATTCTGTGTCTCCCTCTCTCTCTGCCCCTCCCCCGTTCATGCTCTGTCTCTCTCTGTCTCAAAAATAAATAAAAAATAAAAATTTTTTTTTTTTAAAAATTAAAAAAAAGAACATTCCATGAACAAGTATCATTTACTTTAAGGTCTTATAACCTATTCCTACTGGGTTTTTAAAAGTCATTCTACTGTGAAGAGAATGTATCAGAAGAAATTAAAGGGACAAAAAAGAGGATGCCACTTAGGAAGTCATTCAGTGCAGGTAGGAGACCACTGATGTCGTGGACTAGGGTTGTAACAGAAATGAAGCGTATAAAATATAACTACTTATGAGTACCTAGCACGCCAATTGTCAGATTTGACATACTGGGCACTTAGTAAATATTTGCTGATTTAATATCTATTGAGTGAATTCATTCAACATTTACTAACAAATACATCAAAGCTTTACGAAATTAACACAACTGTTATTTTTGTCATCGTATCTGCCTATTAAAGTTCAGTTCAAATTCTGTATTGTCTGTAAATGATTTCCCTATATTCTCAAATTAATTTCTGTTTTCACAGCTATATTCTTATGGAAAATTCATTCTAGCTCCATTGAGCATTTGTCATTGTTTGCCTTAGAAAAGATACTTATGTGTTCATTTACCCACCTATGTTATGGGTGCAGTGAATGCTGATAATTATTTTTTTATCATTTTAATTCTGATAAATAGATGTACATAGAAGATATTGAATAATGTTGGTTGAATGGAGTGAGCCCCATGAAAATATTACTTGGGAAAAATTGAGTCTTTTAAGCTTTTGCTTTGATGACTCTTTCAGTCAGAAATTATCTCCCAATGGACAGGAAATTATTTACACTTTTTATTTGAAGTTAAATTTATTCTGAAAAAGTAGTGTTTTAAAACATATCTCAATCCCAGACATCCCAAAAGCAGTTTTCATTAATACAAACAGTTTTTGATGGTTTGTTTTGCCATGGGACCTTAGGGAACACACATATTTTCATTTCACTGTGATGATTAGCTAGGAACGGAATTGCTGGGTCATAGGGTAACGTATGTTTAGCTCTGTAAGAGTTAAACTACTTAGTCTTTTCCCAAAGATATTTACCATCTTATATTCTCACCAACTGTGTATGAAAGTTCCTGTTTCTCTTCTTCCTTGTCATCTTTCAATATGCCAATCATTTTTAATTTCAGCCACTTTACTGGGTATGAACGGTATCTCATTTAAGTTTTAATTTGAAGTTTCCTAATGACGAATGATGTTGAATACTTTGTTATATTGTTCTTGGGCATTCATCTATCTTCCTCTTTGATGTGTCCGTTTGGGCCCTTTGCCAAATTAAAAAAAATATTTTCCAGTTTTATTGAGATATAGTTGACATATATATTGTCTAAGTTTAAAGTATACAGTGTGATGATTTGATACATATATATGTTGCACAATGATTACCACAATAAGGTTAGCCCACACATCCATCATCTCACACAATTATACTTCTGTTGCTCTGGTGGTGGGGAGAATATTTAAGATCCAAAGTTTACTGTATTGTTCACTATAGTCACCATGCTGTCCATTAGATCTCCAGAACTTACTCATCTTATAACTGAAAGTTTGTATCCTCAGACCAACATCTCCACATTTCTTTATGCTCCCCAGGCCCTGGTAACCACAAATATAGTCTCTATTTCTATGACTTTGGCTCTTTTAGATTCCACACATAGATGATATCATACAGTATTTGTCTTTCTCTTTCTGATTTTTCAATTAGCATAATGCTTTCAAAGTTCATCCATATTTTGCAAATGGCAGGATTTCCTTCCTTCTATGGCTGAATATTATTCTATTTTGTATGTATTCCACAAATTCTTTATTCATTCATCCATCAGTGGACACTTCTGCTGTTGAAATGTCTTGTCTATTATAAATAATGCTGCAATAAACACAGAAGCGCAGGTATCTCTTAAGGTAGTGATTTCATTTCCTTTAGATACAAATTCAGAAGTATGACTGCTGGATCATAGGGAGTTCTAATTATTTGAGGAACTTCCATACTGTTTTCCACAGTGGGGTACCAATTCACATTCCCACCAGTAGTGCACAAGGGCTCCTTTTTCTCACATTCCTTGCTAACACTTACCTCTTGTCTTTTTTCATAATAGCCATTCTAACAAGTGAAGTGATACGAGCCCTGTAGTTTTGATGTGCATTTTCCTGATGATTAGCAATATTGATCACCTTTTCATGTACTTTTTGACAATTTGTATGTTTTCTTTAAAATGATGTCAATATAAGATCTTTGCCTGTTTTAAAAACCAGTTTTTTTTTTAAATCAGATTTTGTTCTATTGAATTATATCAATTGTACGGTGTTAAGCTGTACTAATATCTTAGTATCATTTATTTTTCCATGCAGAAGCTTTGTAGTTTGAGGTGGTCCCATTTGTATATTTTCGCTTTTGTGGTTTTGGTGTCATAGCCATGAAATCATTGCCACAACCATTGTAAAGGTGTTTTTCCCCCCTATATTTCCTTTTAGGTATTTTATGGTTTCAAGTATTATATTTAAGTCCTTAGTCTATTTAGAGTTAGTTTTTTTGGGCGGTTTAAGATAGGGTCCAATTTCATTCTTTTCCATGTGGATATCCCTTCATCAACTATTTTAAAGTTGTGTTGTGTGCCTTTTTATTATTGAATTGTAGATATTCTTCATATTACAGACATATGTGCTTGCTAAATATATGAGTTATAACTATGTTCCCCCAGGATGTGATTTGCCTCTTTATTTTCTTAATGGTAATTTTTAATGAAAAGAAGTTTTTAGTTTTGATAAAGCCCAATTTCACAGGTTTTTTTCTTTTATAGTTAATGTCTTCTGTGACCTGGCTAAGAAATCTTTGCTGACTCCAATTCATAAATATATTATTCTGTTTACTTCCAGAAGCTTTATGATTCTAGCTTTTATATTTAAGTCTATGATTTACCTGAAATTATTTTCTGTATGTGATGTATTGTAGGGATATCAGTTGATTTTTTCTTTATAGATACCCAAATTTCCCTAAAATTTTTGCTGAAAAGACTTTTTCCCTATTTAATTGCTGTGATGTTTTTGTAAAATGTTAATTGACTATATATAGATGAGTGAATTTCTGGACTCCAGATTCTATTATTTTGATCTATTTGCCTATTCTTAAGTCAGTGCCACATTGACCTGATTACTGTGGCTTTATGTTAGGTGTTCAAGTCAAGTAAGTGTAATTCACTTAACTTAGTTCTTCTTTAAAAAAAAAATTAATGTTTATTTTTGAGAGAAAGAGAGAGAAAAACAGAGACAGAGACAGAGTGTGAGCAGGGGAGGGGCAGAAAGAGAGGGAGACAGAGAATCTGAAGCAGGCTCTAGACTCTGAGCTACCAGCCCAGAGCCCAATGCGGGGCTCGAACTCACGAACCACAGGGTCATGACCTGAGCTGAAGTCAGATGCTTAACTGACTGAACCACCCAGGTGCCCCATCTTTGTTCTTCTTTTTAAAAACGGCTTTGGCACTGGGTGTTGTATGGAAACCAATTTGACAATAAATTTCATATTAAAAAAAGAAAAGATAGGAGGGCAATGCTGCCTCATCCTGGCAGACGTGGGAAATGCACCCACTGCTCCACATTCGAGGAAGATGAGAAGGCCCCGGGAGAGCCACTCAGGTCCAACAAGCCTTCAGGGAAGTCACAGCACCAAGTCATGAGTCCTGAGTTCACCGACATTGATGGAGTCAAGGAAATAGAAGGCTCCATCACACCACCACCAAAGCTTCCGCCTTCAGGACTTTATAATCTAACGGAGTAGGAGGGAGGATCGAGACTGGTAGTTTTGGGCCCTCACCATGCATCAGAATCACTGGGCTCCCCTGCCAGAGATGCTGATTCCATTACTGTGGATGAGACTCAGCCATTAGTACTTGTTTAAAGATTCTGGGTGTTTCTAATGCGAAGCCAGGCCTCAGATCCATTGAACCAGACAAATGCAACCAGAATAAGAGAACATGATACTCACGCCTAAGAAAGTGTCACTGCATGGCTGCCGCAAGATGCTAGACTGGTCAGGGCGGCTGGAACAGCTGGGGTTTACATTCCAGGAGAGCATTCGTGAGGCCAGGGGCAAAACCTGGTTAGAGGAGCTCTGAGGGTGTCCAGAAGGGGCAAATGAGTCGTGTGCCGGGGAAAGAAGAGACACAGCTGGGAGTCAAAGCGCAGTACTGGTGGTTACCCTGAGACCTCGCATTTGCAGTTGTTACAAGCTGACTCAAAAGATGACTATGACAGAGAAAGACAAATACCATATGATTTCACTCATATGTGGAATTTAGCAAGCACAACAGATGAACGTAGAGGAAGGGAAGGAAAAATAAGATAGAAAACAGAGAGGGAGGCAAACCATGAGACTCTTAAATACAGAGAACAACTGAGGGTGGCTGGAGAGGGGATTGGTTGGGGTGGAATAAATGGGTGATGGGCAATAAGGAGGGCAGTGTTGGCATGAGCGCTGGGTGTTGTATGTAAGTGATGAATCATTAAATTCTACTCCTGAAACCTCTACACTGTATGTCAAGTGACTTGGATTTAAATAAAAATTTAAAAATAAAATAAATAAATAAAATAAAATAAAATAAAATAAAATAAAATAAAATAAAAATAAAAATTGCTTTGGCTATTCTAGGTCATTTGCATTTTTGTGCACATTTTAGAATTTGCTGGGCAATAGCTAAAACACATTCTTGCAAGGATTTTGAATGAGATTGTGTTAAATCTTTAGATTAATTCGGGGAGAATAAACATCTTAATGATATTGAGTCTTCCAATCCCTGAGCATGATGTATCTTATCATTTATTTAGGTCTGCTTTAATTTTTTTCAGCAATGCTAGTTTTCATTGAATCAGTCTCATATATTTTTAAGCTTATGACTAAGCATTTTTATAGTATTGTTCATAAAATTTCCTGGGTTTTTTTTTTGAAGTTTTTATTTTAATTCCAGTTAGTTAACATACAAGGTTATATTAGATTCAGGTGTGCAATATAGTGATTTAACAATTCTGTACATCACCCAGCACTCATCACAAGTTCATCCCTTAATCCCCATCATATATTTAACCCATCGCCCCACCTGCCTTCCCTCTGGTAACCATTAGTTTGTTCTCTAAAGTTAAGAGTCTGTTTCTAGGTTTGGATCTCTCTCTCATTTTTCCCGCTTTGCTCATTTGTTTTGTTTCTTAAATTACACATATAAGAGAGGTGTCATATGGTTTTTGTCTTTCTTTGACTTGACTTATTTTGCTTACCATTGTACTCTCTAGCTATATCCGTGTTGTCACAAATGGCAAGATTTCATTCTTTCTATGGCTGAATAATATTCCATTGTGTGTGTATATATACACACACACACACACACACACGTGTGTGTGTGTATATATATATACATATATGTGTATATATATATATATACACATATATGTGTATATATATACACACATATATGTATACATATATATGTGTGTATATATATATATACACATATATATGTATATATATAACCTCTTCTTTATCCATTCATCAATCGTTGGACACTTGGGCTATTTCCAAATCTTGGTTATTGTAAATAATGCTGCTATAAACATAGGGGTGAATGTATCCCTTTGAATTAGTGGGTTTTTTTATTTTGGGGGTTAATACCCAGTAGTGCAATTGATGGATCGTAGGGTAGTTCTATTTTTAACTTTTTGAGGAAACTCCATACTGTTTTCCACAGTTCCTGTACCAATTTGCATTTCACCAACAGTGCAAGAGAGTTGCTTTCCTCCATATCCTTGCCACATCTGTTGTTTCTTGTGTGGTTGATTGTAGCCATTCTGATAGGTATGAGGTGATAGTTCATTGTAGTTTTGATTAGCATTCCCCTGATGGTAAGTGATGTTGAACATCTTTTCATGTGTCTGTTGGTCATCTGCATGTCTTGTTTGGATAAATGTCTGTTCATTTCTTCTGCCCATTTTTAATTAAATTATTGGTTTTTTGAGTTAATTGACTGTATAAATTGACTATACAAATTGACTATGAAATGACTATAAAATTCATTTCTGAATTTTTTATTCTATTCCATTGATACATGTGTCTATTTATGTGCCATTTCCATCCTGTTTTTATAATCACAGCTTTGTAATATAACTTGAAATCTGGAATTGTGGTGCCTCTGGCTTTGCTTTTCTCATTCAAGATTGCTTTGGTAATTATTTTTTTTTGTGTGATTCAATACAAATTTAAAAATTGTTCTAGTTCTGTGAAAAATGTTGTGGGTAATTTGATAAGAATTGCATTAAATGTGTAGATCACTTTAGGTAGTATAGACATTTTAATAACATTTTTTCTTCCAATCCATGAGCATGGAATGTCTTTCCATTTCTTTGTATTGTTTTGAATTTCTTTCATTAGTATTTTATAATTTTCAGAGTATAGGTCTTTCACTTCTTTGGTTAGGTTTGCTCCTAGGTATCTTATTATTTTTGTGAAATTGTAAATGGGATGGTTTTAATTTCTCTTCTTGCTGTTTCATTATTGCTGTATAGAAATGCAACATATTTATGTACATTGATTTTGCATCCTGTGACTTCACTGAACTTGTTTATCAGTTATAGCAGGTTTTTTGGTGGAGTGTTCCAGGTTTTCTACATATAGTATCATGTCAACTGCAAATAATGAAAGTTTTGCTTCTTCCTTACTGATTTGGATGCCTTTTATTTCTTTTTGTTGTCTGATTGCATAGGACTTCCAATATATGTTAATAAAAGTGGTGAGAGAATGGGGACATACTTGTCTTAATCCTGACCTTAAGGGAAAGCTCTCAGTTTTCCCCCAGTTGAGGATGATATTAGCTCTGAAGTTTTTACTCAAACCTAGCCTGTTGAGAGTTATTTTCATGAATGGATGTTTCCTAGTATTTTTTTAAAAATTTATCTCTAAGATATGTAGTGATGTTCTTTCTTTCATTCCTCATATGATAATTTATGTTTTCATTTTCTCTCTCCCCTAATCATTCTAATTAGAGGTTAATAAGTTTTGTGAATCTTTGTGCAGAATCAACTTTTGTTTTCATTGATTGTTGTCTGTTTATTTTTAATTTCATTTATCTATGCAAGTTCTTTAGTATTTCCATTATTGTTCTTACTTTGAGTTTAATTTTGGAAAAGCCTTATTTAAATTTTTTCTCTCATCCATCCCCCATTATATGAGAGCCTGTTTGAAGACAAGGGCAATATCTAATGCCTAACATATAAAACCTCTAATATCTGTTAAATCAAATTTGTGGGAAGCAGAAATGAAAAGGTTCCAGTTCTCTAGCATGTCACTTGGCTAACAGTTGTATTAGTTATCTTTTGTGAATAATAAATAATCACAAAGGTTCTTATCTGACAGACAAGGGGGAAAATATAAAATAATGATTAAAAATAAAAATCCATTCTAAAATGCTAAAGGAGGGATGCCTGGGTGGGTGGCTTAGTTGATTAAGCATCTGAATCTTCATTTCGGCTCAAGTCATGATCACACTGTTCGTGAGTTCGGGCCCCACACTGGGCTCTGCACTGACAGCATGGAATCTGCTTGGGATTCTCTCTCTCTCTCTCTCTCTCTCTCTCTCTCTATCTCTCTCTCTCTGTTGGTCTCTCTTCACCCTCCCACTAGCACTCCTTCTCTCTCTCAAAATAAATAAACTTTAAAAAAAATGCTAAAGGAATGTAGAAAGAGAAGAGATATGAACTGGAGTAGATTAAATGCGAGTGTGGATTTTAGATAAAGACCTTCTCTGAGCTTAGTTCCTCACCTGAAAATATGGTAACACTACCACTGAAGAGTTTGCATGAAATAATGAAATAACAAATGTAAAACACCCGTAACAATGCCTAGCATATATTAGTGGTTCAATAAATGGCATTAAAACTTTTTTAATGTTTATTTCTTTTTGAGAGAGAGAGAGAGAGTATGAGCAAGGGAGGGACGGAGAGGGAGACAGAGGATCCAGAGTGGGCTCTGTCCTGACAGCAGACAGCCCCACATGGAACTCAAACTCACAAACCATGAGATCATGACCTGAACCGAAGTTGGATGCTTAACCAACTGAGCCACCCAGGTGCACCTAAATTGCATTTCTAAGAGTGTTAATATCCTTATTTGTAAAATATGCTCTCAGAGGAGGGTTGTTGAACATATGAAAAGAGGTACATAAACAATGTGCTTACCACAGGGCTAAGCTATATCTTTTAATATAGACCCAGAATATAAACTTGAAGTGTCTGTAGAACCTATAAATCATGTTATGGTTATGGAAGATGGAAAGAAATCTATAGACAACTCAATGGAGTTCTTTTAATTTTTGCTTAAAATCTACATCTTGCTTCTCTAATGGAAGACTTTTTTTCCCCAAAAAGCCTAGCTGTGAGCCAGTGTTATATTAAAAGAAAATGGAAAAGAAAGACAAGATGGAACACATGAAACAGCTTTTACCCATCATATTCAGCAAAGTGAAAGCTAGTAATTAGAGAGATCTCTGGAATTTTAAATTCTTTGATCTCGGTGAGCACCAAAAGAGGGGATCAGATAGTTTAAGTCTCTTAGGAATTTTGTATATTAATTAACAAATGGTTCCCTAACATAATTAATATTTGTAAAGCACTCACATTTCCATTACATCAAGGGTTAGAGTTCATCATGATTTTCTTAGATTGTGATGCCTATCCATAACCATGATTATTACCAAAGAAAGATCTCATATTCAAAAGAAACATCCTCATACTTTTCATTTCTGGTCACACATTATTGGCCAGAAAAGTCATGTCTGTGGGTGAATCAAATGAGCAGCAGTGATATCTACTACAAATTGAAAAATCAATTTTGAATAGAATAAAAAAATAAGTATTAATTATACGGTTCCCTCGTGCTCTTTACATAAGGGCCATAAAAGAAATTTCAACTTTAGATTGTAGGTTAGTTTATATAAATTCATTCAATACTTATATTTTCCTAACTATATGACAGTGCTTCAAAGTGTTTCATACATATTTACTCATTATTCCGCAACATAATCTAAGGAGGTTGATATTATGATCCCTACTCTACAGAGAGGGAAGTTAAGTTATGGAGAGGTCATTAAGCTGTTTGCCTAATGTCACACAACTGCAATCACACCCAACAATCGTCCCTAGAATCCATACACAGCTTCTCAGAGCAGGCCTTTAACAACTATTTAAAAAAATTTTTATGGCAATATACTTATTTGCATAGTTCAGTAAGAATTTGTTCTCTATGCAGTAGGCACAATAGAAACATTGGTTATATTCCCAAGGGCTTTGACTGGAATTTAGTATTTCCTCTGATCCCTGCACCTGGTAGGAAGTGACCTTCTTTACTCACCTGGTAAGAATCCTGGGAGTGTTGTAAGCGGGGTATCAGGCTATTTCCAGGGGGCTTTATTGGCTACATAAAGTCAATTTTAGTATTTTAAGCTGTCTGGTCACATCTGAGTCTATGCATGTGTCTCTCAAATAGAACAACTATTTTTTTAAAAAACTGTATGTCAGGCTTTGAGCTGGGTATTCCACAATTGTCTTCAATTCTCATGAGATGTATGTGTCAGAAAGTAGCCATTAGGTACGAAGGTCACTGCTGGACTTGAAAAAATTCTTTACAACGGAGCAAAATGTTTCAATGCTGCACACATTAAAAGCATTCTATTCATTTCATATTTTTTGCCGCATTTCTACACAGAATCCTCACATGTAAGTAACTTCTGTTGCTCAGTGTTTGACCTTTGTCCAATAAAGTTTGAGTCAAAACCTCAAGAAGGTATTATTTTCCTCTTTTGAGAAGAGGGAAATGTTAAATTTGCATGGCTGCATGGGACAAAAAGAATGAAAATATACAAATCATTAATATGTATTTAATTCTCAAAGCTTATTTTTTCTATCTTTTGTACCTTCATACTAATAGTAAATGAGAATTAATTCGTTAAAAAGACAAACTGGGAAATCATAAGTAATTTCTTATCCTCTGAAAATATTTTAACTTCCCCAATTGTGTTTTTTCAAGAACCAAATTCTACATCAGATGCCATCTGCTTACTGAATGATTTGGTCATCTATGCTAGGAGATGGCAAGTATAGCTTATGACTGGATTCTGACTTGCTATGTATTTTTATAAATAAAGTTTTATTGGAGCACAGTCACACCACTTCATCTATGTATTGTCTATGTTGCTTTGGCATTACAATGGCAGGGTTCAGTTGCTGTGACAAAGATGGTTTGGCCTAGAAATCCGAAATTACTTACTATGTGACCCTTTGCAGGAAAAACTTTTTATTTTTTTTTCCCAACCTCTGGTCTATGAAGACAGTACCAGTTGCTGAGCTGCTGATAAGAAGCAAGGTATTTTGAATGTTCTTTATCCTATTGTCAATATTTCATCTTACCTTGCAAATTATTAGTTATATTTGCTCAGAGAAGGACCAACTAAAAATAGAGTGAACAGAGCTCCTAGTCCCAGGAGGTGAGCAAAGCCCACATCCATTATATAATTGGCCACCAAATGACGACCATCAATATAAACCTTACTATTAATCATTTCTGTTTTATGGTGCTATGTCAGACACCAGTCCATTTCTACTTATTCCTGCTTCATAGTAGTTCCCAATTTAAGATATAAAATGTTGAGACAGAACTCTATCCTATAATCTAATGAAATTAGTACTTAAACGGCTAATAACAAAAGAAGAAATCAGAATTCCTTTGCAGCTAGACATTTTGTTATCCTACTTGCCCTAAAATTTTGATGAAAGTTACAAATAGTAAAACTTTAAGAAAGAGAATTGTAATTAAACTTGCTTACCAGGAAGTTGTGTCAAAGAGTTTGCTTTAAAAGACATCCTCTTTAGGGACACCTGGGTGGCTCAGTCCCTTAAGTAACTGACTGTTAATTTTGGCTCAGGTTATGATTTCATGAGATCAAGCTCCCCATCCAGCTCTGTGCTGACACCATGGAGCCTGCTTGGGATTCTGTCTCTGTCTCTCTCTGCCCCTCCCTTGCTCATATACACTCTCAATTGCCTCTCTCTCACTCTCTCTCTTTCTCATAAATAAATAAGTAAACATTAAAAATAATAAATAAAAGGCATCTTGTTTATTTTTGGGTGAGGGAAAGGGGTGAATAATTTTAGACATTCTTTTCTTAATAGCAAAAACCAAGCCTAATTAAGGAGACAAAACATTGGTTTGTAGAAGCAAACAGAATTAATGCCTAATGTTATCTTATTTTTTTTTTACTCTGAGTTCAACATACCAGCTGGCTTGAACTGTGGGTGACATACATAATTAAAACTGAAAAAAAAAAAAAAGACTGGAGGATCTTACTTATCTGGCTTTCTATTCCTTTTTATGTTGCCCAAATCACAACCCTGCCATCATCTCTGCATAATAAATCAAGCAGAAATTCCTGCTGATATGATGAATATTTTATTTTTTTAGTTTTGACCATTGCTTTATCTTCTGCAAGTATAATGGTAAATTAATGAAGTAAGTCCCTTAAAATAGTACATCCTATTAAATAATTAGATCATCATGAAGAGAAGAAAATTCAGTATCTAAAGTTGATGTACTTTCATTTTAGGTATTTCGACTGAACTGATCAATATCCAATTAAGTTAATAATGTCAAACAACTAGATTTTTTTCCTAATTTTTTATTATGAAAAATTTCAAACAGGCAGAAAAACTAAAAAACTAAATTCCATCATCAAGATTCAGCAATAGGTAATGGCCATATTTGCAGTTGTCTGCTTCTAGTATTTCTAAATCTAGAATAGTCTCCTAGCAATTAATTTATTTAGGTATTTAAATTACATTGACTTTTTAAAAAGACCAAGTCAGTTTTTTTCAGAATGTCCCACATTTTGAATGTATCAGTTTGTTTCCTTGGTGTTTTTGTTTGTCTGTTTGTGTTTATTTTTGTTTTTGTTTTCAGAGAGAGAAAGAGAGCACATGAGAGAATCTTAAGTAGGCCCCACACCCAGCTTATAAGATCGTGACCTGAGTTCAAATCAAGAGTTGGATGCTTCACCAACTGAGCCACCCAGACACCCTACTTTTTGGTGTTTTTATTGTTTTCCTCTATCCTCTATTTCTGGAAAGCTGGAAGATGCATCTAAAGACCATACTCACAGTAAATGTTTTGGAAGACAGTATTTTATAGGTAATGGTGTGTACTTTGCATCATATCAAGAGGCACGTGATGTCAGGTTATCTTAATATTGGTGATGCTAAGTTTGATCACTTAGTAGATTTAATGTCCAGTAGACCTCTGGCACACTTCTAAATTGTCCTTAGGACAACAAGGAAATTACAAGAGAAGTTAGAAAATCTTTGGGAGTAAATATAAAGAAAAAAACTCCATTTTGAAATTTGTGGGATATAGTTAAAGCTTTGCTTATATTTTTCTAAGGCTTATATAAATAAAATGGAAGAGCACACAATCAATGATCTAAACTTCCATTATAAGATTCTAACAATGGAGAACAAATAAAAATTTAAGCAAGCAAATTAATAAAGATAAGAACAAACAAATAAAAAATGAACAGAAAAAATAGAGATCAATAAAATTCAAAGCTGATTCTTTGAAATGGCAAAAAAAAAGAAAAAGTGATAAACTAAGTAGATGGATCATAAAAAGAGAGAGAGAATAAAAAAACAAAAATGACCACTATCAGGAATAAAATAAGAAACATCACTATTGATCTGACAGTCATTAAAATGATAATAAGGAAATATGATGAACAACTTTATTCCAATAAACTTGGGAACATAAATGAATCAGACAAATTCCTTGATGGTGTAAATTACAAAACTGACTCACAGAGAAACAAACACCTGAATAGTTCTACATTTACTAAATAAATTGAATTCATTACTTAAAAGCTCTCCCAAAAGAAAACTCCAGCCCCCGGTGACTTCCTAGGAGAACTCTATTGAATATTTAAGAAAGAAATAATAACACCAATCATACATAAATTCTTTCAGAAAATAGAGAAGGATGCAATAATTTCTCAAACACTTTATGAGTCCAGCATTAGCCTGTTACCACATTCAGACACAGACATTACAAGAAAACAAAGCTAAAGACCAATATCCTTCATAAAACTAGATGTAAATCCTTAACCAGATTAGAAAATTAAATCAAGCAATACAAAAAAATAGATAATACATAACCACTAAGTGGTATTATCCCAAGATCATAAGGTTAGTCTAACATTCTAAACTCAATTAATGTAATTCCCCCATATAAAGAGAATAAAGGAGGAAAGCATATGATCATCTCAATAGATGTAGTAAAAAAAAAAATTTACAAAATGCATCATCCACTAATTGTTAAAAGCTTTTGGCCAAATGTGAATATTAGGGAAAGAGAAGGAAACATTCAGCTAATTTCATACGTAGTAGTGAAAGACTAAATAATCTTCTGCTCTAAGACTGGGAACAAGGCAAGAATCTCTGCCACATTTATTTTATTCTACATTATGGTGGAAGTCCTAGCCTGTGCAATAAAGCAAGGAAAATAAATACACACAGATATGCAGTACACACACACATGCAGGAAAGGAGGACATAAAACTGCTTTTATTTTGTGGGTATCATCATGAAGTACATAGAAATTCCTAAGGACACTACAGAAATGAAAAAAAGCTACTTTAGCTAGTGAGTGAATATAACAGTATCACATGATAACATAAGACTAGTACCACCAAAATCAGTTGTTTCTAGATACTAGTAATGAAGATATAATAGCATTAAAAACACATAAAATGTTTAGAGATAATTTTAACAACATGTACAATATATTTACAATGAAAACTGAAAGATTGCTGAATGAAGTTAAAGAGGACATATATAATTGGGGAACCATACAAAGTTCACGAATTGGTGCACTGAATATTGTTAAGGTATTGATTCTCTCTAAATTTATTTATAAATTTAGCACAACCCTAATTAAAATTCCAATAGACATTTTTAAAGAAATTGTTAAACTGATTATACAATTTATATGCCAATACAAAAGATATAGAATATAGAATTTTGAAAAAGAAAAATGCATTGGGAGGATTTATACAACATGACTTCAAACAGTAAACAAGGTAGTATGATATTGGCATCAATATAGACATTTAGATCAATGTTACGGAATTGGGAGTTGAGAAATAGATGTATGATTATATGGTATATTAGTTTTTGACAAATAACCAAGATAATTTGATGACATAAAAATTGTCTTTTCAATAAATGGTGTTGGGATAACTGGTATCAATATGGGAAAAAAGGGGGCTTTGGCATTTTCCTGATACCATACACAAAATTTGATTCAAAATGGATTATGGACCTAAATACAAAGGTTTGGGGTTTTTTTAAATTTATTTATTTTGGGAGAGAGAGAGAGAGCATGCAAGCATGCACACACACACACACACACACACACACACACACACACACCAAGCGGGAGAGGGACAGAGGTCCACACTGTCAGCACAGAACCTGACAGTGGTGGACTCGATCTCACCAACTGTGAGACCATAACCTTAGCTGAAATTAAGAGTTCCAATGCTCAACTGACTGAGCCACTCAGGAGCCCCAACACAAAGGTTTTAAAACTTAAAACTTCTACAAAAAATACATACAAGAGAAATCTTTGTGGTCTTGGGTAAGGCAAAAGTAGTGTAGATAGGACACAAAATATATGAGTGACAAAAGAAAAACACATTTGTAACTAAATTTTACCAAAATTAAAAACTTTTGCTTGTCCAAAAATGCCATTAGGAAAATTAAATGGCAAGTCACAGATGGTGAGAAAATGTTTGCAAAAAGTACATGTTACAAATGACTTGGATTCAGAATATACAAAGAAGTCTTACAACTCAATAGTATGAAGACAAGCAAGTAAAAAACGTGCAGATGCTTTGCAGATGAACAAGTCCAGGAAAAGTTGTTCAACATCATCGGTCACTAAGGAAATGCAGATTAAAACCACTACTACACACACCCACGAGAAAAACAAAAATTAAAAACAAGTGTTGGCAAAGATGTGAAACAAATGGAAACCTCATGAACCACACGTAGGAGTGTTAAATGACAGTTGGAAGAATGGCAGTGATTCAGAAGGGGATGGCTCCATGAAAGGGGGCGGGGCGATGTGGAACCAAGCCATGGCCAATCCAGAGTTCCAAGTGCGAAAAAAACGTTGTTGTTGCTCTCCACTGAGGTTCTGAGATGATCTGTTATACAACATAACTTTACAAAGGTTGACGAATAGATTTGTATTTTGACTTACATATGGTGCTTTATTTCTTCTTCCTTTTCTCTATGCAAAAGACTTTCTGTTGCTGAATTTATTGATATTTTCCGTTACTGCTTCATAATTTGAATCATGATTGGAAAGGCTTTCCCATTTTCCAACTGTCCTGTGACAATTTACTGTAAAAGCTAGCTTTTCCCCGGTAATTTAAAATGCCACGTTTATAAATATCCATATATACTTGCTCTATTTTTGTACTTTCCATTCACTTTCATTGTTTTGTCTGTCTATTCTTGGACATGATATCACACTGTTTAAATATAATGACTTTACAATAGTGTGATTCAATATAATTTTCATTGCTCTTCTTTTTCAACATTTTCTTGACTCTTTGCTTCTGTATTTCAAGACTCAAGTTTTCTAGCTTTACAAAAAATATTAGCATTTTTATTGTGTTCATGTTTTATATGTCATTTCCTACATTAACTCAAATAATATTGACTTGTTAGGAATTGAATCACCCAATCCAAACATATAGTGCCTTTCTATCTGTTCAAGTTTATTTTTTCACCTTGCACTAGTGTTTTATTATTTTCCATGTATAGATTTTATCTGTTATTTTATTTGTTTCCTCCTACTTTTTTTGTTGTGGGATCTTTTCTTCCACCAATTTTTCTAACTAACAATTTTTGCACATAGGACATATTAATTTTACATGTTATTTCTAGGTACTGACACATCATAGAATTATATTACTATTTATAATCCTATTTTCATTGATCCTTTCAAGCACACTACCATAATTCATTTATTATATTTATTTATATATTTATATTATTTTATACATATTTATATTATACACATTTTATTTTATATATAAATTTTATACATATTTATATTATATATATTTATATATTAAGATATGTTTTTATCTTTTATAATTATTATGCTTCTAATTTTTATTAATCACATTGGATAATATTTCTAACACAAGAGTATAGAGTAATGTAGACAATAACCATCCTTCCATTATTTCTGTCTCAGTGAGAATTTATTGAGGGTTTCCTTATACATAAATGTTACATTTTGGTTTGAGGTACAGAAACATCAACACTCAGAGACAGACATGCACCTACACACAACGTAATCATTTCAGGATGAATTCATTAAATCTTATTTCAGAAAGTTTATTTTAATTATTTTCTTATTTTTTTATTTTTATTTATTCTGAGAGAGAGAGAGTGAGAGCAAGCGGGAAGGGGCAGAGAGAGAGGGAGAGAGAGAATCCCAAGCAGGCTCTACACCATGAGTGTGGAGTCCAACGTGGGACTGAAACCCAGGAACTGTGAGATCATGTCCTAAGCAGAAATCAAGAGTCTGAAACTGAACCAACTGAGCTACCCAAGCACCCCAGTTTTTTTTTTAATTTTAGAGAGAGAGAGCACACAAGCAAGGAAGAGCAGCAGACAGAGAGAGAGAGAATCTCAAGCAGACTCCACACTCAACGTGGAGCCTGACATGGGGCTTGATTCCATAACACTGGGAACATGATGTTAGCCAAAATTAAGAGCCAGATGCTCAGTTGATTGAGTCACCTAGGCATCCCTGTTTTTTGTTTTGTTTTGTTTTGTTTTGTTTTTAAGTTAGAATTGATGTTGAATTTTGACATACCTCTTAAGTATCTAGGGAGATGTATGATAATTTTTCCTTAAATCTATTAATGTATTTAATGACAATTAAGGCTTTTTATGATGTTGTATGATTTTTGCATTATTATAATAAACCCCACTTGGTCAGGATACATTATATTTTAATGTACTGTTTTATTTCATTTGCCAATGTTTTATTTTAGATTTTTGCATTATCTGTAGTTTTCATTGTTTGAGTTTTCAGCTTTAGGTTCAATGTTGTACTCACCTCCTAAAAATACTTTGAGTATTTTCCTCCTTTGGCATCCCCTATATGAGGTTGTTAATTGCTTGCCTGACTTACTGGTACGTTTTTTTGGGAGAGTATGTACAGAGAAATTAGAATTTGCTAATGGCCATTATATAATGGAAACCTGGAATATTTATCTTATTATGCAACCAGTGCATACTGAGGAAATCTTACAAAGTACAAATGAGCAAATATATATATATATATATATATATATATATATATACACACTAAAATAACAATGCTAATGGAAGCACCAGTCTTTTACTACTTTGAATAATCTTTTCACCAGATGATTTAAAAAATTTAATAGTGACCAAAATTAGAAAAAAATAAAAGGATCTTATATATCTTTTCATTCAGTAGGATGTTGGCCTAAGAACCTTAGCTTTCAATTTATTACTACATTTTATTTCATTTGTACTGAAAATATTTGAAGTACTTGACATACATAACTATTCTGATAAGCTAATGACTCTATAATGTTGAAAGAGTAAAAGGATGCTCTTTAAAAATAGTAAATATCTCATTTTAATCTAAAGAGGTGGGATCATAACTTAATTCTAGTTATATAAACAACCAAAAATTGACTAATATGAAGTCTACCATTTTGAGGGTGGAATAAAATTTGAGTACTTATTTTAATCTCTCACTTAAAAAGCTTATTTGTGCACTTACTGAATGTATACTCTAGGTAATAATGTTTCAGAGTCTTCCTTGTGATTAGATCTTACTGCCAAATTCAGGTACTCTTACATGGATACTTGATATATATATATTTTTAAGACAACAAAAAGTATAGAAGAAAAGATGTGTTTTCTGTTTGTTTGCTGTTTAATTTCCTCTATTTCGCCTTTTAAAACATTTTCTGGGTTACTAGAACACTTTTTAAGGATTCCTTATTTTTATTTACAGTATTTTATTTTTAATGGTGGTTGTCCCAGGCATAATATTATGCATATGTGAGTTACCACAGTCTGTTATCAACATTCTACCCCTTTGAGTGAAGTTTAAAACTTTACTTCCATTTATGTCCTTTTACCATCTCCACTTTTTTCTTTATCACTTTTTTTTTTTTAAAGTATAGTTGACACACAATGTTACATTAGTTTCAAGTGTACAACTTAGTGATTTGGTAAGTTTTTACATTATGCTGTGCTCACCACAAGTGTAGCTACCATCTGTCACCATACATCACTGTTATAATATCCTTAACTGTATTCCTTATGCTGCGCTTTTTATTCCCATGATTTATTCCTTCCATAACTGGAAGCCTGTATCTTCCACTCCCCTTCAACCACTTTGCCCAATCCTCCAACCCCCTCTTCTCTGGCAACCATCAGTTTGTTCTCTGTATATATAGTTCTGGTTCTGTCTTTTGTTTGTTTATTCCTTTTTTAGATTCCATTTATGAGTGGAATCATATGTGTTTGTCTTTCTGCATTCTGACTTATTTCGCTTAGCATAATGCCTGCTGGGTCCATCCATGTTGTCTCAAATGGCACTATTTCCCTCCTCACCTTTTAAACACAATTGTCCTTAGTATTTACTCCACATACTTTAAGTACCACATTACATAGTGTTATAATTTTTGCTTTAATCATCAAAAATGATGAAAGAATCTCATGAGAAATAGGATTGCCTATTGTGTTTACCCATTTTTACCTCTTCTGATGTTACTGCCTTCTAAAGTTCAAAGCCTTCAGTTATCATTTCTTCTCTGTTTAAAGGAAATTCCATAGTCACTCTTCAACAGATTTGCTAACAATAAATTGTCTTAGTTTTCCTTCTTTTCAGAATGTTTTTATGCCCCCTTCATCTTTGAAGGATATTTTTATCAAATTGGAATCCACCAATCAATTCTTTTTTTCCAGTACTTGAAAAATGTTGTGTCACTTTCTTCTGGCCTCTGTGGTTTTAGATGAGAAATGGGCTTTTCATTTGATTTGGTGTTTTCCCATAAGTAATAACATGCCATTTCTGTCTGGCTGCCTTGAGGACTTTTTCTTTGTCTTCAGTTTTCAGAGATCTAGTTACAATGTATCTTGGCTTGGATTTCTTTGTTTTTTTGTTTTTTTTCTTTTCTATCCGAGTTTTGCTAGGCTTCTTGAATCTGTACATTTCTGTGGGTTATGGTCCCACAGGTCCCCAAGACTGTTTTCAGTCTACTTCCTCACTGTTCATGTTGGATAAATCCTATCCGCTTGTTTTCAGGTTCACTGATTCTATTCTCTGTCATTCCCATTCAACTACTAAGTACATTCAGTAAGTTGTCCAGTTTCACTCATTGTATTTTTCAGTTCTATAATTTCCATTTGATTCTTTTAAAAAATAGTTTCTATTTTTTTGCTGAGATTTTCTATTTTTGTTTGTTTGTTTGTTTGTCTCAAGAGAAGTTGTAACTATTCATTGAAACATTTTTATGATGGTTGTTTTACAGTATTTGTCACATTGTCCCAATATCTGATTCATCTTGGTGCTGGTGTCTGTTTGTTGCTTTTCTTTTTTTTTTTTTTTTTAATTTTTTTTTCAACGTTTTATTTTTTTTTGGGACAGAGAGAGACAGAGCATGAACGGGGGAGGGGCAGAGAGAGAGGGAGACACAGAATCGGAAACAGGCTCCAGGCTCCGAGCCATCAGCCCAGAGCCTGACTCAGGGCTCAAACTCACGGACCGTGAGATCGTGACCTGGCTGAAGTCGGATGCTTAACCGACTTCGCCACTCAGGCGCCCCTGTTTGTTGCTTTTCTAATTCATGTCATAATTTTCCTGGTTCTGGATCCGATGCATAATTTAAAAAAATTTTTTAATGTTTATTTATTTTTGAGAGAGAGAGACAGAGCGCGAGCAGGAAAGGGGAAGAGAGACACAGAAGCAGGCTCCAGGCTCTGAGCTGTCACCACAGAGCCTGACGTGGCGCTTGAATCCACAAACAGTGAGCTCCTGATCTGAGCCAAGTCAGATGCTTAACTAACTGAACCATCCAGGTGCCTCATGCATAATTTTTGATTCTAGTCTAGACGCTTTGGAAATTATATTAGGGGACTCAGGCTCCTATTTAATCATCTTTTTGTGTGTGTGCAAGCCATGCCTCTATTAAACTGCACCTAAAGGTCTGGGTGGTTGTGTTTGTTCAGCTTCTTGAGGGACCTGGTCCACCTCACCTTGGCAAAAGTGGCATGACTCACACTGCTTTGTTGCCTGCAGGCACTACACCAGTTGGAAACTCAGCTCCACACTAGATTCCTCTGACACCAGAGGCATTCCAATTTTTCCTGCAATGCACTACTGCCTCTCCTGCCTCTTTTTTTTTTTTTTTAATTTTTTTTTTCAACGTTTATTTATTTTTGGGACAGAGAGAGACAGAGCATGAATGGGGGAGGGGCAGAGAGAGAGGGAGACACAGAATCGGAAACAGGCTCCAGGCTCTGAGCCATCAGCCCAGAGCCCGACGCGGGGCTCGAACTCACGGACCGCGAGATCGTGACTTGGCTGAAGTCGGACGCTTAACCGACTGCGCCACCCAGGCGCCCCCTGCCTCTTTGATGCCAGGTGTTAGGGGTGCTCAGCTCCATGTTTGGCCCTGTTTATACCAGGGGCGGGGACCTGTGGAGTTAGCGGACTGTCAGTTGCCCTGCCTTATATTACTTCACTCCACCACCCCAGTGCTAAGTGGGTGTGGAGGTCCCCACTAAGTGGGTGTGGAGGTCCCCACTTAGTCTTGTTGCCTCCAGGGCTGGGGTGAAAGTTGAGCACTTATCAGCTCCAACTAGTACCCATTGTTTAGTGTTTCCTGATACCAGGTGGGTGTGGGTGCTCAGCTTCCCTAAGACCCCACCACCCCAGTGGGGAAATTGGAGCACTGTCCACTTCCACTGGGCAGGAGATCAAAGGTCAGCTCCCTTCTCTCTGTACATCAATCAATGGGGGAATCCAAGTGCTGTCTGATTTTGCCTGGGTAGGGACAGGGGTAGATCAAAATTCCACTCCAGGACTGAACTGCATGGGTACAAGGCGTGACGTTTTCCCCCCTTGGTGTTTAACTAGAGTAGGGTGGGTATTTCCAAAGTTTTCTAACTTGAGGCGCCACATCTTCTGGTCCCTCGGCTTGGGATGAGTGCACTCTTGTTGAAGGTTTCTTTCTCTTTTTTGTGTGTTTTGCCTTGTCTTTTTTGTTTGTTTGTTTGGTTTTTGGTCTGTGCCTATTGGAGGCTTCTGCACTGCCCTCTCTGGGACCTGTGAGGATATGTCAGGCAATAAGGAGACTAGGAAATTCACTGGCATGTTACTCTCAGGTCTTGAGGTCTCTTTGCAACCAGACTTCCTTCCACCTTTCAGAGAATTCCTATGCTTGCTTGTCGTGTTATGTTCAGGGTTGTTTAGTTGTGAAGGGAGGGGTCTGGGAAGGATGGGCTACTCCACCTTGGCAGAACCAGACCTCCCTATCATAAAAGGATTGGAAATTGGTAAAACCACAATCAGCCCTTTATTATTTTTCACTTCAAATGTTGCACACAAATCTGGTCAGGAATTCATTTGGCTGCCCAACCCTCCTTGTCAAATCAGACCCTACAAGATCAAGGGCAGACCAGGTTTAAGTCATCATCAATCTGTTAAAAGAAAGTGAGGGGAGAAACCTCTTCCCTGAGTAACTAAAGCAGACTTTTTTTAATATGTCTTTGGATGATAAATGATAAGTGAGAATATTTGATCTAGGGACAAGTGTAATATTTCCTCTGGATTTATATCTACCATTTAGCACCACCAACTTCAGTTCATGAACACATCTAATGATAAATATCCCTTTTAGGTTAATTTTTCTATATCTAAAATAGTGGCCCAGTGGGAAGTGATGACCAATCCATTCCCCCAATGGCTTCAGGTAGGGAAATTACTGAGTTCATCATCAATCTTCCCCTTCAGTCCTCTAGGGAAGATTATCTTTGTAGAACATAGTAAAGCTAAATAAATTTAAAAGATTATCAAAGAGAGATTATAAATCTAAGCAGAAGTTCTCAATTCTGGGCACTCACTGGGGAATTAGAAAAAATAATACTAAAGGGTTTGCACTGCCCCGATCAATTAAATAAGAATATCTTGAATGGGGCCTCGTCATCAGTATTTTTTAAAGTTGTCCAGGTGATTCTAATGTACAGCCAAGACCGAAAATAACTCATCTAGGCAGGTGGTGTTTTCTTTGACAAGGGAATTTATCTGTTATAACAAATTGCATCCACCATACCAGATAAAAGCTCACACTGGAATAGATGTTCTGGTGATATGAGCTCCTCCCAATTTTGCGAGTGGCTTATTTTGCTACCAGAAAGTCCTTTCAAACCAGGACGAAGAATGGACAATGCTCTAAAAATATTTTCTCCCAACAGATAAAGAATCAAATGCTATAATTCTGGAGAGATGGACACTCTGAAGTTAAGATCTTTCATACAGAAATTGTGTTCACCACCATCAAGTTCAGCGCATTAGATTCCTTAACTTTGGGACCCACAACATTCCGGCGTATATAACAAATTTTGCCTTTCAAAAAGTACTTGCAAGTGACCCAATGCAAGTGAGCTTGTCAGGCATAAATCATTGAAATTGTTGGATTTACTGTGCAGTGAGCATTCCCTGAACCCACTTTTCCCGATGGAGAGCTCATCTTCGACCTGGCAAATCAATCTCATTTTGTCTCTTGAGAACATTTATAAGCAAGAGTTTGCATTTTTGAAACTCCAGGGCTTCTGGGATGGTTACCTATACTGGTCAGTTAGTCACAGCCAGAAAATGATGGGACTTTTACCCAGGGGAGTTGTGTTGGCTGAGGGGCATGACAGTAAGAATATGCAATTCCTCAATCTGGGAGAGGATAAGGGAAGCTGGGTACAGGCTCACAGTTTATATAATACTGTGTTAGGGCTTTCATAGCAAAAAGCAAGCCTCTGTATTGGTGAACCTTGCAAGGAGACATGATAGAAGTTTCTGGATGAGTTAACTATTGTTATTAGGGTGTAGGCATCAAAGGCTGGTTAAATCACCCTTCAAGGAATGCAACTTCTGTGGGTCATTAAATTATTCTCCCTTAGGGGCATAGACAAAGGATTGGAGAATACCAGCCATAATGTTTTCCTAAGAAAGGTAAGCCTGTTGACTGTGATAAAATGGATCTCTCCTCAAGTTTTGTTAGTCTGTTTCCCTGAGCAGCCTATCATGGGCTCTGACAAATTAAGAGGGTTCCACAACTGATCTCATTTATGAAATTCTACTAGGATTCCTTTCTGTGCAAGTTCTCCTTAATTCTTTTTTTTTTAATGTTTATTAATTTTTTGAGAGACAGAGAGAGAGCACGAGTGGGGGAGTGGCAAAGAGAGAGAGGGAGACAAAGAATCTAAAGCAGGCTCCAGGATCCAAGCTGTCAGCACAAATACCGATACAGGGCTCCAACTCAGAGACCACAAGATCATGACCTGAGCCGAAGTCAGCAGCTTAACCGACTGAGATACCCAGGTGCCCCAATTCTTAATAATACTGCTGATACACATGCAGCAATTGGCCCTGGTGGCCAGGTGTTTTTGAGAATACCATGTTTCTCTTGATTTAGGATTTAAGATTTGAGATTTACTATTTAAATAAGTCATTTTTCTTAGCTTAAAAATGGTGGGAAATCTCAATGGTGACACAGAATTAGCCAACCTAACTTCTAGAAACTTTACAGGTAAACTTAGCAACAAGTTGGCATCCACATATGTAATCTAGTTGCTTAAATCTAGTTGTGCGTGAAGGAGCAGGCAGAAGATTCCTTAGAAGCCATGCCATCCTTAGATTTCAGAGAAGGGCTGATAGTTCACCTAATGTTCTAGAGACAGAGTTGGTTCAGTTAAAAATTTATTAAATGTCTACTACATGATAACTTATAAAGAAATGCATAAAATATGGTCTCTGTCCTTTAGAAGCTTACAACTTATCACAATCTTTTTATTTTCAGCCAAACCTGAGCACAAAAAGTGCCTCCAGTTTCAGAAAGTGTTAGATAAAAGTTTAACTTCTGTTTTAATAGCTCACCAATGATTACATACCTAACTCCCTAAGGTCCTTCATTCTATCCTTAAATATAATTATTGCAGGTTGACTCACTTGTATGTCATTGTATATATTTGCTATTAAAGCTTTTCTATGTAAAGAACCCTATAAAGTTTCAAATTGTATGACGATGACTCACTGGACAAGTGCATAATTATAACTGGTGGCTCTTTAAGTCTTAGCAAGCAGCCAACAACATTTTCAATATTTATTGGCCTCATCTTACATGTCTGTGTCCAAAAGGAGTAAGAGACTCATTGCCTAAATCTATGAGGAGCTGTATAACACAAGCGGCATATAAAGCTTGTTGCATGATTATTAGATCTCCAAAAATATCAAATGAGAGTAAAATGAAAATAAAAGTTCATTATGGGTACATATAATGCTTGAAAATATTTGATTCATTTTCACTTAATGACAGTTGAAAATTTCTCTAAAATGAAGATGATTGCCTCAATGTATATTAGATGTTAAAACAGAAATTGAGAAGAAAGAAATTCCATTTAAATTTCATAAGCAAATAACTAGTAAAGGAATGTCAGCTGCATTACATTACTACGTCCCATATTGGCTAACTAAATTATGTGCTCATTAGTTTATTGAGTTAATAAATGAGAGGCTTAAAAATGTACACGCTCTTACAAGTGAAATATTTTCACAGAGCCAAAGGAAGCTTGACTAATTTGAGTTAGATTTAAATCCTTTGTCTTCTGTAATGATTAATACCATGAGACAATAAAAGAACAATCAGCTTCTAATTCTGACTTGGCCAGTGACTCACCAAGAGAACTTGGGAAATTCTCTTTGCCTGTGGATCTGAATCTCCTTGTCTGTAAAAGGACAAGACAAAACTGATTCTTGGGGCTGTACCTAGTCTCATGGTTCTGTGCTACCAAAGATTCTAAGGGATCTTATATTTATAACTTAATATTATATGTGATAAAATTGCCTCGTGTTATTAAAACATAGTCTTATAAGATCAAGGTTATTTAGGGACTGAAATATATCCTAGGCTGAGAAACACTCTGGGGCCAAGACCCATGATATAGCTGCAGTAATTAAATTGCTGAGCTCTTGGAGGAGAATGGGGCTGATGATATATTATCATGAGATATGATAATGTAAGTGAAAATGCTTTGTAAACTATTTGGGGCTATATAAATGTCAGGTATTAGGCATTATTATTTTCTCCATTTATTGAGGGACCAACTTACAGAACTGGCTTCAACAAGGGCATGTAATAAGTCAGGGATATTTTGGAAGAAAATACATTTTTTATTCTGACATTCCTTCCGTGCCTTCATCCCGCCAATATTTATGGAGCTGCTTCTGCTTCTAAAGTGCCAGTGACGGAATTAAAGAGGTGTCCAAGACTATTACTATCCTCAACAAGTTTGCAATGTAGTAAATATGTATGAAACAACATCATCTATTTTTCTTTAGTGATTTTATGTGTAGAACACATTTTTCCTGACTAGGTTTTAAGTTCTTTGAAGCCCCAAACTAGACTTCTTTTCTTCTTAATTTTTAAAATCTATATCCAAGTTAGTTAGCATATAGTGCAATAATGATTTTAGGAGTAGAACCCAGTGATTCATCCCCTACATATAACACCCAGTGCTCATCCCAACAAGTGTCCTCCTTAATGCCTCTTGCCCATTTAGCCCATCCCCCCACCCACAACCCCTCCAGCAACTCTCAGTTTGTTCGCTGTATTGAAGAGTCTCTTCTGTTTTGTCCCTCTCCTTGTTTTTATATTATTTTTGATTCCCTTCCCTTATGTTCATCTGTTTTATCTTAAATTCCATATGAGTGAATTCATATGATATTTGTCTTTCTCTCCCTGACTTATTTCACTTAGCATAATACACTCAAATTCCATCCACATTGTTGCAAACGGCAATATTTCATTCTTTTTGATTGCTGAGTAATACTCTATTGTATATACATACCACATCTTCTTTATCCATTCATCTGTCAATGGATATTTGGGCTCCTTCCATACCTTGGCTATTATTGATAGTTTTCCTATAAACATTGAGATGTATGTACCCCTTTGAAACAGCACACCTGTATCCTTTGGATAAATACCTAATAGTGCAATTTCTCGGTCAGAAGGTAGTTCTATTTTTAATTTTTTGAGGAACCTCCATACTGTTTTCCACAGTGGCTGCACCAGTTTGCATTCCCACCAGCAGTGCAAATGGGTTCCTCATTCTCCACATCCTCGCCAACATCCGTCCTTACCTGAGTTGTTAATTTTAGCCATTCTGACTGGTGTGAGGTAGAATCTCATTGTGATTTTAATTTGTATTTCTCTGATGAGTGACGTTGAACATTTTTTCATGTGTCTGTTAGCCATCTGGATGTCTTCTTTGGAATAGTGTCTGTTCATGTCTTTTGCCCATTTCTTCACTAGATTATTTTTGGGGGTGTTGAGTTTGATAAGTTCTTTATAGATTTTGGATACTAGCCCTTTATCTGTATGTCACTTGCAAATATTTTCTCCCATTTAGTTGGTTGCCTTTTAGTTTTGCTGATTGCTTCCTTCACCATGCACAAACTTTTTATCTTGACGATACCCCAAGAGTTTGTTTTTGCTTTTGTTTCCTTTACCTTCAGAGACACGTTGAGTAAGAAGTTGCTGCAGCTGAGGTCAAAGAGGTTTTTGCCTGCTTTCTCCTCTAAGATTTTGATGGCTACTTGTCTTACATTTAGGTCTTTCATCCATTTTGAGTTTATTTTTGTGTATGGCATAAGAAAGTGGTCCAGCTTCATTCTTTTGCATGTCACTGTCCAGTTTTCCCAACACCATTTGCTGAAGAGACTGTCTTTATTCCACTGGATATTCTGTCCTGCTTTGTCAAAGATTAGTTGTGGGCCATACATTTGTGGCCATATGTTTGTGCATCCATTTCTGGGTTCTCTATTCTGTTCCATTGATCTAAGTGTCTCTTGTTGTGACAATACCATACTCTCTTGATTACAGTTTTGTAATACATCTTGAAGTCCACATTGTGATGCCTTCAGCCTTGTTTTTCTTTGTCATGATTGCTTTGGCTATTTGAGGGCTTTTCTGGTTCCATACAAATTTTAGGATTGTTTGTTCTAGCTGGTGTTATTCTGATATGGATTGCACTGAATATATAGGTTGCTTTCAGTAGTATTGACATTTTAACGTTTGTTCTTCCAATCCATGAACATAGAATATTTTTCCATTTTTGTGTGTGTGTCTTCTTCAATTTCTTTCATAAGCCTTCTATAGTTTTCAGTGTATAGATTTTTCACCTCTTTGGTTAAGTTTATTCGTAGGTATTTTATGTGTTTTGGTGCAATTGTAAATGGGATTGATTCCTTGATTTCTCTTCCTGTTAATTCATTATTGGTGTACAGAAACACAACCAATTTCTGAACATTGATTTTATATCCTGCGACTTTGCTGAATTTATGGATCAGTTCTAGCAGTTCTTTGGTGGAATCTTTTGGGTTTTCCACATAGAGTATCACGTTGTCTGAGAAGAGTGAACGTTTGACTTCCTGCCGACATGGATGCATTTCATTTCTTTGTGTTGTCTGATTGCTGAGCCTAGGACTTCCATCACTATGTTGAGTAACAGTGGTGAGAGTCAACATCCTTGTTGTGTTCCTGACCTTAGGGGGAAAGATCTCAGTTTTCAATTTCCCCATTGAGATGATATTAGCAGTGGTCTTTCATTTAATGGCTTTTATGATCTTGAGGTATAATCCTTCTATCCCAACTTTCTTGAGGTTTTTTATCAAGAAATGATGCTGTATTTTGTCAAATGCTTTCTCTGCTTCTATTGAGAGGATCATGTAACCACACATCTTTTCTTTTATTAATGTGCTGTATCACATTGATTGATTTGTGGATATTTAACCAGTCCTACAGCCCAAGTAAAAATCCCACTTGATCATGGTGAATAATTCTTTTAATGTATTGTTGGATCCTATTGGTTAGTATCTTGTTGAGAATTTTTGAATCCATGTTCATCAGGAAAATTGGTCTGTAGTTCTCCTTTTCAGTGTAATCTTTGCCTGGTTTTGGAATCAAGGCAATTCTGGCAACTTTTATTTCTTTTGTCCTCCTTCACTATGTTCAATGGACTATTTGATCCTAAAAATATTCTTTGATGGAAAAACTAAAAATAACCTCTGTGATAGGATTTAGACCCTCTAAAGGACAAAACAAATGTATATTATTACCATTAATTTATGTTTGAAACGTTCTCTAGTACAACTCAAGAAGACATCTAGACAATTAGGATTCCACAGTTTTAGAAATAATACTGGATCAATAATAGCTTAAAATAGTAATGCAAAAATAACAACCAACTTTATGGAGGACTAATAATGTGCCAGACATGGTTATGTGTTTATATTCATTATCTTATTTACTTTTCACAATAATCCTATTAAGTGGGAACTTACTATCATTCCTATTATATAGATGAACAGACTAAAGCTTGGAGATAACCAAAATCACACAGATAGTGAGTAGCAGAACCAGAAAATGAATCCATGTGGTATAGTTGACAACACCTGAAAGGGGAAACCATAGCTGGGAACTTTACCTGATTTACTGCATTAAAATTATCTAGAATTTTAGATCATTCTAGACCAGTGCTTTTTTATGGAGGACAATTCTACCACCCAGGAAATATTTGACAACATCTGGAAACACCTGTGGATGTCACAACTGCAGAAGTTCTATAGAGGCTAGAGACACTGCTTAATATCCTCTACTATAAAGAGCCCCCCACAACAAAGAATGATCCAGTCTAGGGGCACCTGGGTGGTTCAGTGGGTTAAACGTCCACCTTCAGCTCAGGTCATGATCTCACGGTTCATGGGTTCAAGCCTCACACCAGGCTCTGTGCTGACAGCTCAGAGCCTGGAGCCTGTTTCAGATTCTGTGTCTCCCTCTCTCTCTCTACCCCTCCCCCACTCATGCTCTGTCTTTCTCTCTCAAAACTAAATAAACATTAAAAAAAAAAGAATGCTCCAGTACAAAAAATTCTGATCTATACCTGTCTTTATTATTATTATTATTATTATTATTATTAAGGTATTATTAACATACAACATTATATTAGTTTCAGGTGTACAATATAATAATTTGATATTTGTGTACGCTGTGAAATGATCACCATACTAAATCTGGTTACCATAGTTACCATCCACAGTGACTTCCTTCTAATGGCTCAGACAGTCATGAACAAACATGATCTGAAAGGCCAACACAAGAGTTCAAGTAAATGTGAGGATGCAGTTCATGATCTCAGAGTTTTAAGAGATGGCATACAGTGTGGGGTAATTTTTTCCCAGAAGGTAAGAACAGAATTCTTATTTGAAATTTATTACTTTTTGGTTGAATTTGGAATTTGTAAAGGTTTGGTTTAAAGTTCATCTCCTCCCCCTGACAACCTTCGACACTTCTTGTTAATTTAGAACAATGTCCTGTAGTTTTTTTTTTAAATATAAAATATAGCTGAAGTCTTTCCTACATTTGAGACTCTTTCCATCTAACAGTTATATGGCTTTATCTATGAGTGGCTAAGATAAATAGCTATAGCAATTTCATGGTACTTAAAGTCACATTTCTTGATAATCTCTGGATTTTCAGGGACCATTAGAGATCCCTGTGTGAATCTTGGAATAATGAAAAGTACATTCAAGCAAATACTTTAGGTACTCTGCCATTGCTGCATTGATTTAGAAACATATTTCTAAGTCAATTTTTTTTTTGCAATTTTAACTTGTAATAAAATGAGCCTTAACAAAAATGTCCTTTGCAATCTAAAGGCTTAGGTTAAGAATAGCAGGCCAAATTGAGAATTAATTACCATTTTGAAGTCACGGTACTATATTTCTTAATCCTAAATTGTACTTCAAATAAGGATTGGTTTTTACACCATAGGAAAACAACTTTTCCCTCTTCTCATGCTTTTTGAGATGGGAAAATATGGATGGTGTACATTTAGAGGATAAGATTCAATAATACAATCATTAAATGTTTTTGATGAAGCCATAATAATATCCTACTACAGAATCCATGTTCTCTAAGTCATCTTTAATACTTTGAGAAAACAATTATTACTGAATAAGAAAGATAGAAAACCAACCAATACTGAACACATTAGTAAAATTTATGTATTCACAAAACTGATAATACACATTTATTTCCAAAAATCCTTAAAGCACAGGTAATAATGGAGCCAGTCAGCAATTTGCCACTTGCAATTAATCACTCTCTTCATATTCACAACATTCAATTTTTCTTGCTATTTGAGAGAGTAATGATTAATTGATAAAAGTTTAACAAGTGCACTAATAGCAGGTGCTCTTAATTGCAAAGTCGTCGGAATGATTCTTCCCAAACCTACTTTATGCTAATTTGTACAGCATTAGTCATAACACTTTATAATTTTACTTTTAAAACAACTTTTCTTTTAGTCACCCTAATTTAATTAAGAATTTTAACTAGTTACATGTATCAAGAACACCAATGAATTTTAAATTTGTGAGTTTGATTACCATAAGAGATTAACAAGAAGCCTCATAAAAATGCACGGCTGCCAATTAGAAGCATCAACACTGCGTAAATTAGAATTTGTTAATTGCTTTAGCAAATGTAAATTCCATTTTTTGAAATTTTATGAACTGAAAAATTGATTATATTTTTGTGAGCCTTCAGAAATATCTTATTAGTGATGATATTTGTTTCAGTAGTTCCCGAGATTATACTTTTAGTCACAAATATTTCTATTCCATTTATTTCACAAATATCTGAAGATAGCATTCATTTTTCATCCACACGTGTTTGCCCCTTACCATCCACACTATTAAATGAATACTTAAGTACACATTTTTCTTTCATCTGTCTTTCCTCTCAGCAAGACAGATAAAATATGTTCTAGGAAAGGTTTGTTATTTTGTACTTTCAATATTAAAGTGCATGTAATTAATTTAGTTTCCTTAAACACTATGTGTTTATGACAAAACCTACAGATGCTTTTACAAAGATGAATATTGAAACAGCATTTCAGGTATGCAGATTAATACCGTTTGCCTCTAGGAAATAAACTCAGCAATTTTGCATTTTAGCATTATATGAGAAGCAAAAGCTATATTTCAGTATGCATTGTGGAATGGGGAGGTCTCAGCAACGTAAGATCAAAATCTGTTTTCGGCAACGTCTGAGCACTGACTTCCAACTTGCTCCCATGCTCAGCTGCTGTCTAGAAACTGAGGGCTGTATTTAGGACAGACCTAAAATATTCTTATGGCTGAGTTGACATAGTGTAAGTGAGGAGCTGGGGAAATAAGGCATTGGATTAGATTTTTCTGTGAACCAAGTAGGTAACGTGACTTATTTGATAGTAGCCATTGACACCCTCCCTCTCCCTCCTAACTTTTCAGGCCCCTCCCAGAACTGTTTTGGAAAATCACAATGCCTGATCATCTCTCCTAAAGGCTCCAAACTGACCAGATAATTATTTGGCCGTCCAAAACCTCTTGCATTAATGCATTATCCAAAATTAGTGTAATTAGATTACTCTAGCCATGATTAGCTCCCAAGGGGATAAGGCACAGGCTAAGACCACAGGGGAAAGGGATCATGAACTTAGTGCCTTCCCCTTTGATCAGTGGGGGTAGGAAGGGACTTGACATTTACAGAGAACATGCTTCATGTGTATAGCTCCATATCTTGTCATCCTTAAGCAGGAACTGAGACCCAGACAACTAGACATGGGAACAAGTCGCAGCAGGAAAGCCGCGGGCCTGGGAGGGGCTGCTGCAGGAACTCAGGGTTAAAAGAGATGTAGTCTCTAGAATCAGGAGGCTTGTGAGGTAGCAGAGCAGCCCCTGACTACCAAGGGATCAGCCTGATCCCTTCCTCTTTGTTACACTCACCCCTCCCCAACACGCTTTTCCTGTTACACTAGTTTAAAAGAAGAAAAATTGGAAACAACCTCAATTTCCAAAAAAACAAAGACTGTTTAATAAATTCAGGTGTTAGTGGCATATTATGCAGCTATTAAGATAATAATGAAGATGTATATGTAAGAACTGACATGGAAATATGTTCGCAATTTATTAATTCATTGGTTCACCAAGTATGTGGCATACCTATCGTACATCAGGTTTAGAGCTGAGTGCTTCAGTAGTGAACAAAAGAGATCTGTCCTCAGGCAGCCTGCTTTCTAGTGAGAGATTCAGAAAATCAAAAAGTAACTAAACAAACAAATATATCATGTAGCCTCAGGTGTGATAATTGTTAGGAAGAAGTATAAAGCAAGGGAAGGAATAGGGTGGGTGGCAGTGACATCTGACTGGATAAGGGGTCAAGACTGTGGACTAAGAACATTCCCAGGAGACAGAAAGTCAGTGTAAAAGCTCTGAATTGGAAGTCTGAAGGCCAGACCCATGGGTGGAAAGATCAAGGCTGAAAAGGAAGAAAAACAAGAGGTGGGTCAGAGAATGGAGAGAAAAAACTGCACTGATGGCTACAAACCTGAGGTGCCCTAGTGCCCTCACTGAGCTATCCTTCCCAAGGATGGTTCCCTGAAGGACACATCCTCCTGGAGCTTCCCAGAATGGTGTGCTCTACATATGCTAATACCCAGGGTGTCAAACGCATTGTTTCACATCCAATGGAGAGCATACAAGTCTGCCGGCACCTAAAAATGTTTAATTAAAAATAATACACTATGCGGGGTAGTCAGTCACTTCTGTGGGCTCTGTGTCGCCTTTGGGGCTTGAAGTTTTTAACTTCTGTTTTAAATCCAGTCCGTGAGCATTCCAGGACCGGTCATGGTGGGGAAATTGGGAAAACATGCATTGTTGTTCACAAGAAACTCCCTGAGGGGGAGACTTTCTCTGGGGACACATCAGTGTTCCAATTCATCACCCTTTCCCCTCTTTGTTAGGGGTACCCTAGGACCAACCATTTATCAGGCACAGAAGTCCTCTGTAAGTTTTACGACTTTGAACCACCTCCCATCACGTGGTATTGGTAACCTTTAAGGTCTGCTCCTCGTCTGTATAGGGATTCTAATCCTTGATTCTTCAGTTGGAATATTTTTGGGAAATCCTGGGAAAAACCATTCCTCTTGAAGCCACAACTTCTTAGGCTATTAATAAGGACAATAATATTTATCTTTCCCACAGGGTGGCAGGATGGTTGATTAATAAATGCTTAAAGGGTGTTTTGACGATTACAAGTGTCAGCTATTATTGTGATTATTGTTAGCTGATCCTACAATCCAGAATTAGAATGAGCATCAGGTTACGCCTGACCCTTTCATCTTCGGTGCATACGTTCTATCCACTGGAGGAATTAAATTTAAACCCAGCATAATTAATTAATGTTTATGAAGCATGTTGTGAGTCTCAACTGCTCAACTCTCCAAGTGCAGTTATGAGAAACACCATAGCTTTGGTTTGAACTTTGTAATGATATTACATTCTGATTGGCTTCATTTACATTACAGATTGAGTACTCAGGGTCTCATTTCTGTATTCTGTGCAGTGCCCAGTAGCCTGCAGGCATATCATAGCTATCCAATAAAAGCAGTAATAAAGTTGTAATCTCCTTTCCTTTTCTCTTGATTTGCCTCCATATTTTAAAAAAGTAGCCTAGACAGGAAGAAAGATGCTCTCTTTGTTTTGGCAAAAGATAATTCAAAATCTTTGCTAATGAGAATATGGAATCTTCTTTCTCCTGCTTACCAATCAGGAAAATAAAAACTATTTACTCTAGGAAGTCTGGTTGTATCACTCTTAAATCCTTTCTAGTTCACTAAGTGCTTTGAATAATGGAGAAGCTAGAGGACCCCTGATTTAATTTTGTCTCCTGTGTTTCTTTCGTATCTTTGAGCTCTCTGGCATTTAGGAGAATAGGGCAGAAGAGAGAGCTAAGGATGATTTTTTTTTTAAAAGAAAGCTATTAAAAGCTTTTACAAGAGACTTGAGCTTTAATAAAACCTCTCTGTATGCAGGAAGGCCAAATCTCCAGGGATTTGGAAAGAGGCAACCTCAAAGTTAAACATTTGAAGAGCAAACTAAATTCATGACGTTAACATCACTTCCTTTCTTCTCTCTCCCTTATCCTCCTTATAATAGATCCAACATTGGTTCAGCACATTCTTTCACCCCAAATCCCCAATAGATCACAGTATCAAATTCTAACAGCACATATTTGCCCAAAATTTTAGTTATAAAATGTTATATTACATATGTGTTAGTTTTCTATTGCTGCCATAATAAATTACCATAAATGTAGAGACTTAAAACAGCAGCTATTTATTGTTTCACAGTTCTGTAGGTCAAAAGTACAGGCGCAGGTTGGATTAGCTGTTCTCTGATGCGGGTTTCACAAGGCTAAAACCAAGGTGTCTACAGCGCTGCTGTCCTTCCTCAAAGCTCTGGAGATGTATTCTTCTCCAAGCTCATTCATATTGTTGGCAGAGTTCATGCCTATGTGGTTGTAGGACTGTGGTCCCCATTTCTTTGTGGCTAGTGGCCAGGGGTTATTCTCAATTTTTACAAGCTCCCCACGTTCCTTCACTCATGGCTTCTTTTCTCCATCTGCAAAGCCAGCAATGGTGGATCAAGTCTTCTTCAAGCTTTGAAACTTTCTGATCCCTCCTTTCTGCCTACCCCTCTGCTTCTCAGTTAAGAATATTCTCCTCTTGTGGTTAGATTAGACCCAGTTGAATAATCCAAACTCTCACCATATCAAGGTCTATAACTTCCAGTATGTCTGCAAAGTCTCTTTTCCCATGTAATATAACATAGTCACAGGTTCTAGGGATTAAGGCATAGGCATCGGTGGGGGGAGTCATTTTCCTGCCTGCTAGTCTATGGAATTATCATACTAGACAAGGAGATGAAAAATTTTATGGAGGAAAAACTGCAGGATCTCAGTAGCATATGTGATTTAACTCAGGTCACAGAGCAAATAAATGGCAGAGTTCAAGGGTAATGACTAAAATCCTTGTCTTACTTGCTATTTTTATAATTTGATTTTGATAAGAACTTAAAGGGTGCTTAGTAAGTGTCAGGTTCTCTACTACGCCTGGGAACACAGGGATGAAAGATGAAATTTCTGCATTCAGGAGGTTCACAATTTTGTGGCCTACACTGACAAATATGCAAGAAATTTTAAATACGGTTTGTGAAGGCTTGATAAAGAATCCAGTAGGAATAGAATTTCAGGGAGGGAATGAGTGGGCATTAGGAAAGACTTCCCAAATGAGGTGATCTTTGAAAAGGTTCTTCAAGAACAAACAGGAGATCATCAGATATCCAGGGTATTACAGTGGGCATAGCACGTGCAAAGTCTTGGTGGCATGAAAGTATAGGATTCCTTCAAGAACCGGAAAATGGGATAAAGGGTACAGGTGGAGAAGAATTAACAGAGAAGCTGTTAAGAGTTGGTACAGCTAATTGTGTAAATCTTTTTAAACATATATACTCACTCCTCCCTGCGCTGATTAGGATCAGTTGTAGTATTTGAGCCAGGTGTGACATTACCCAATGAACATTCTAGAAAGGTATAAAATGAGGAGATTCAACCAAATGAGGGCTGAGCTGATGAATAACAATGACTATCATATTCAAGGCACTTGCTAGGGTTACAAAAATACAAATTATATGCTTTGGCTTTACAGATTATTTCGCCTTATGTCAGAACTCTTTTGGCTGCAAGAAGCAGAAAGCCAGTTCAAACTAACTTCGGCCAAGGAAGCAGAATTATTGATTCATATGACTGCAAATCATGAGGATATATGACTTCAAGCAGAGCTGGATCCAGGAGCTCAAATGATGTCATCGAGGGTCTCGCTTCATCTCTGACTTCTGACCTCCTCTTTTGCAATCATTTCAGAGAGCTTTCCTTCTTGTTGCACCAAAAATGGCCAGCAGCAATTTTAGATTTACATTGACTTTACAGCTAACAATCCTAGAGAAAAGGGCATTTCCTTTCTCCTAGCATCCAGATGTTTCTGAAAAACAACTCTGATTGGCCTGGTTTACACATGCCCACCCATGGACCAATCACTCTGTTCACAGAGATGGAGTATTCTAAATAGCTTCCCTGACTTATACACCCACCTCTGTAAGGGAAACATGGAGCCAACCTCATGTGATGGAATTGGAGTATTTTTTTTAATAGAGTAATGACAGACACTGAAAAAGAGAGTGAGAGGTGAATATTCTGGGTCTCCACTACACCAGTGCATACACATCGCCCGTGGGTTTTGTTAAAATGCGAATTGTGATTCGATAATGCTAGGGTGAAATTCTGCATTTTTAACAAGCTCCCAGGTGATGCTAATGCTGCTGATCCACGCACCAGGTTTGGAGTAGCGAGACACTGCTACCTATGGAGGGAACCAAGCAGAGCTTGCAGAAAGTTAACCATAATAATAAAAATGCAAATGGCAATTCGAGATGATGACAGAAGAGATGTGAAAAGAGGTAGTATTAAACAAACTGTAAAGGCGATAGTCACTATAGGAATTCAGAGAAGAGAGAATGTCCCGAAGCTAGGTCACCGGTACTCAAACTGTGGTCTGCAGTTTGACTCGGAACTTTTTCAAGAGGTCCGTGAGGTCAAAACTGTTTCAATAATAATGCTAAGATGGTATTTGACTCCCCCCCGCCCCGACCCTCCCCCGGTCTACATGTAGTGATGGTGCAAAAGCAACGATCAAACAGCTGGCACCTTAGCATGCGTCAGGGCAGGGGCATCAAAGGGTACGGTGGCTGTAGAGGTCATATGCACCATGACCAGCCTTCACCGGGGAAAAAGAAAGGCAGAGAAAATGCCAGTTTTACTTAAGAATGCCCTTGATGAAGCGACAGAAATTATTAGTTTTATTAAATCCGAACTCTGGATTTTATTAAATCTTTTTAATATTCTATGTGGTGAAGAGGGAAGTGTGTGTGAAACATTTCTGCTGCATCCCAGAGCATAATGGTTGTCAGGAAGGAAACCCCTTGTGTGATTGTTACAAGCTGAACTGACAAACTGTAATTATTCTGACTTGAGTATTTGAACATTTTCTTACGAATAAACAGGTGAGCCTCCTACTTCCAGGAAAACAAATGACAGCATTCATTCTTAATGATAAAATTGGTGCTCTCAAGATAAATTAGAATTTCAGAAAATGTTTATCTGTTACCATGAGCTTCAAAGTATTTCAATTCTGAAAGGCTTTTCTGGTAAGATTGATGGTATATGAATTAACTGTGTTTTTTGACATTGCTGTGTCATCATTTGGATTGTTTACATAATTCAGCGAGTCAAATTTTCCAAATGACCGATGCATAATGTTACAAAATTATGCATGGGTAAAAAAAAACATTTAAAGTACAAGACAGATACATAGATATAATTACAATGAGTGCAAAAAACTCACTGATATTGTTTCCGATTCCATATTGCAACTAACCTTTAAGAAACTACCACTTTCCAGGTTTGAGTATACTATCAAAAAAGAATATACAAAATTGTCTAAGAAGGCTGTTAAAACACTCTTCCTTTCCAAAATATCTGTGGGGGCCAGATTATCTTCACGTACTTCAGCCAAAACATGTATTGTAGCAGATAAATGCAGTAGGTGATATGAGAACTCAGCCATATTGTCTGAAATCAGACATTAGAGGGATTTGCAAACAATGCCACGCTTGTCACTAATGGTTTTACTTATTCATTTTTTACTTTGGCAAATGTAGTTATTTTTTCATAAAAAGATGTCATTTATTTTAGCATCCATTTGATTTAATGTTATTTTTAATGGCATGAACAGAAATATTTACATTTTTCTCTTTTTAAATGTTCCAATTCTATAAATAATTGTTTATATAATCCACATAAACAAAAGCTCTTTGGGGTTCTTCATAGTTTTTCAGAATGTAAAGTGGTTCTGAGACCAAAAAGTTTAAGAACTACCAGACAAAGCTTATCAGAAAAGCTTGAAGTTGGCTAGGTTTTTACTGCCATTTAATCATGGAGTATATTATAATAGAGCAAACACATGGATTCTTACTCTTAGCATAATCTTGTGTTTTTAATGGGGTCTAGTTAATCTTTTGAGTATGATATCTAGAATAGAAACTATGCCTTTAGAATCTTTCAGACAAAAACAAAAACAATTCATCATCCCCTAACAAATACCAAAAATACCTAGAGTTGGTCTTATTTAAATGCTCTTGAATAGAATAGGGCTAAATATTTCCCTGTTCATTTAAAATAGGATTTTTCAAAATAAAATTTAGAGACCAAGTCTCTCCCATTTCTGAAATACATACTATTTGGGCAGAGTTTCCTTTTGTTCTAGTTTTTGATTGCTTTTTGGGATGTCAAACATAGTTAAATAGTTGTTTGGAGTTAGAAGTTCTATTTGTTGGCACTTGGCTTTCTCTTCTAATGCTACTACAGGTTGGATCACTGGAGAGTTGGTTGACAGATATATTCAAACCAAGGTTACCACCTCAGTCTGAGGTGATGAAGCTCCTTATATGAATAGCTATAGCCCTTCTACCTAAAAATAAAACGTTAGAAAATTCAAACTTCCCCACAACAGGATTTGTACCACTGATTTATATTCCAAGTGTTTTTCTAGATGCCTTACAAATATTGACACCTTTAAATCTCATAACAATCTTATGAAGGACCGATGAAATTGAAGATCATAGTTCAAAGTCACATAGCTACTGAGTGGTAGGGAGCCTGGGGCCACCTGGCTGAAGAGATTTTTAAATGTTTATTTATTTTGAGCAAGAGAGAGCATGAACAGAGAGAGAGGGACAGTGAGAATCCCCAACAGTCTCCATGCTATCAGTGCAAAGCCTGATGCGGGGCTCAAACCCACACACCATGAGATCATGACCCGAGCCAAAATCAAGAGTTGGACGTAACTGACTGAGCCATCCAGGTGCCCCAAATTGGGGATAAATTTTAAAATAACATTTCTAATCAAGAGTTCCTTAATTTTTGTGGGAATAATTTTAATTAGGATTTGTTTGTGATTTGGACACATACCCTATACTTATAAGAATTCCAAGAAGAGATTCAGGAGAGGCTGAAGCTACAGGAAATAGAAGTTAAAATGATGTAGAGTTGGCAGAAATCTGTCATGCTCCTCAAAGTCTGCCAACAAAATTACCACCAAAGGCAGAAATATGCAAACCTGGTTCTCTGTTACTAGTGACAAATGGCTTTAACTTTTGTACTTTATCTTGTAAATGCTCTTGAATTTTGCATAATATAATACTTTGCTTTAGTATAGTAATCATTTTTTTAAAAAGACTTCTTATTGAATAAAAATGATTCTCCAAGAAAATCCAGTGCTACAGTTCTTTGTGTCTTGAAGAGGTCCCTACTACATGGTCCCAATCTTAGAAAAGCCTTGCTCTGTAGAATACTTTTGGAAGACCATGGAGGATTATCTCTTTTTGGTATCTCCTCTTCGTGAACTATTGCTCAGGGACCCTATACTAGCACTAATACGTTGCATAGCTCCAAATAAATCGATAGCAAGAGGGAACCAGGAGGCAACTCCATAAGCCAGTTAGGTTTGGCAAAGGCCCCTTTCACTGCTTCTTTTATTTTTTTAAAAATTTTAATGTTTATTTATTTATTTATTTTGAGAGAGAGAGAGAGAGAGAGAGAGAGGAATAGAGAGAAAGCAGTGGAAGAGCAAAGAGAGAGGGAGACAGGATCCCAAGCAGGCTCCGTGCTGACAGATGCGGGGCCGGAACCCATGAAATGTGAGATAATAACCTGAGCAGAAATCAAGAGTCCCACAGATGCTTAACTGACTGAGCCACCCAGGCACCCCTCTCCTTTTAACTCACACCCATCAAATGTCTAAAGGGACTAGGCAGGTAGCAAGAAGGAGTGAAAGAAGCAAGGTATGAGTGGTATAGGAGATGGTGGGGACTTGGGCACACTGCACATGGACTATATATATTTTTTTTTGTTTACTTATATTTGAAAGAGAGAGAGCACAAGCAGAGAGGGGCAGAGAGAGAGGGAGACAGGATCTGAAGCAGGCTCTGTGCTGACAGCAGAGACCCCGATGTAGGGCTCAAACTCACGAACCATGAGATCATGACCTATGTCAAAGTCAGATGCTGAACCGACTGAGCCACGCAGGCACCCCATGCACATGGACTACTGAATGTGAACTGCACTATATACCCTCCACTCAGGAAGACTGGGCGCCAGGTTACTCTGGTATTCTGATTATTTTTTTAACTAGAGGAATAAGGGATTTCTATTATTATATAAAATATTTTTCTTAATTTTGGTAAATAATTCAATTTTATAAAATACATGACCAGCCAAAAGAGTTTCAGACCTCTGGCCTCTGCTGTACATTCCTCCAGAGAATGAAGGAACGTTTATGTTGTCGAGTTATGCCTTTGGTTGGTAGATGGATACTCTGGCTATGTGTGTCAGGAAAGGTGTGAGAAGAGAAACTTCTGTCCTCTGGTCATAAAGTTTTTGTTTCTGTCTACTTACAAGTCCCAAGAGGGAGAATGAAGATGACTCTCCTTAAACAGGATAATATCATCTTTATGGTGTCACCATCTGGGGAATACACGTTTCTTTTGTTCTCTCTTTAGTGTAAAAGGGGAACAACTATTTCCCATTCTCTGAAAATTCTTTTTGTATTTTGACATAGTTATGAAGGCTGTCCCTGCTCACATTTTTGCTCTCCTCAGAAAAAATAGCCCCAAATCCTCTAATATTTCCTCAAGGATTTTTCTTTTTACATTTTAATTATCTTCATTATAGACCTCTGGACTCTCTCCAAGTTTCTTGTATCTTGCTTATAATGTGGTCACACTGGAACAACTTGTTCTCATAAAAGCTCAGCCAACGCTAAATACAGATAGAAGATTATTTGCAATTACTCATGTCATGTCTTTGTGTTATTTTCAAGCAGGATTGTATTTCTGACTGATACCTTAAAACTTGTAATCAATCTTGCTACAAGCTTCATATAATTTCTGCTATTTTTGTGCATAGCCAGGCCTTTTGTATTCTTATGCCATAATTTGTGACATTCACTTCATTATAATTCACCCTATGCAATTTCCTTTATGTTTATTTTTTTTTCTCTGTATCTGGAATGCCAGAACTTTCATGCCAATATCTAAATAGTGTCCAATACACAATAGGTGCTTAAGATAAATTTGCTGAGTGAAATAACTCAAATATGATTTAGGCAATATGTCCCACAAAAAAATTTTATTGAATCAAGTAGAAGCTCCTGGTATATTTTTCCAAAATACTAAAGCTTTAAATTCTATTTAGAGAAAGATTTGTGTCTAAGTCTTGGCTTTTGCTTCTTATTAGCTATTTGATTTGAATAAGTTATTTAAATTCTCTAAGCCTTTGTTTCTAAGTTATTGTAACATTTATATGAGATATTGCATGTAAAATGCTTGGATGCATTCTTGGTACATAATGAATCCCCCTCTCCCACCCCCCCCTCCAAACCCAAGATGCTAGGTTAAGAAGAAAAATGTAACAACCAAAACAAGGAGTACAATATCTGAATAAAAGAAGGGGGAGTTATTTTTTTATCTCACATTCTTTTCTGAAAAGTCTAATGCTGGAAATTATTTCTGGGCCCTAAAAATTCTTGGTCATGGTATCCCCTCTTGATGCTTCACTTTCTCATCTTTCTGCTTGAAGTAAATGCATGGCGTAAATGTTTAGTCCCAGTAAAATACTCCCTACACAATGTTAGCATTTAAAATCATCAGTATCATTAGTTTCATCTTTTTCCTATATCTTCATGAGATCAAAATCTAAATGGAAAATAGAGCCCATTGATGCAAAAAATAAATGTACAACTGCTATTGAAATGCTTTAAGGAAGGAGCACCTGGGTGACTCAGTCAGCTAAGACTCTGACTTAACCTACTGAGCCACTGAGGGGCCCCTCTCCTTTTAACTTACACCCATGGTTATAGAGTCAAACTTCTAAAGGGACTAGGTCATGGTCTCACAGTTCATGGGTTCGAGCCCCACGTTGGGCTCTGTGCTGACAGCTCAGAGCCTGGAGCCTGCTTCAGATTCTGTGTCTCCCCCTCTCTCTGCCCCTTCCCTGCTCACACACTCTTTCTCAAAAATAAACAAAAATTTTTAAAAATGCTTTAAGGAAGAATATCTGCACATACAAAGAAGGATGGTCCCTTTTCAAGGAAAAGAAGCAGGCTTTATCCAGACTGTGCTAAGGAGGAGGTGCTGGGCAAGTGTTTCCTGAGTGATGGTGGCAGTGATGGCAGTAGTGATGGAGGCACGTGCACCATCTCATGTCACAGAGAAAAGGGCTTGGCCACTACAGAAACAACAGAGTATTAGGTATTCCATTGAGTATCAGGCTGTGGTGAAGCCTTAGGAATGACAGGAAAAGTAAAAGGAAATGACAGTTAGGAAGTGATTCACAGCAACATGAAAATAACAAACTGGCAGACTTCACGGATGCTAAAATTCACAATTCTAAAATGGTCACCAATTTAACTCCTGAAGTGTGTGTCTCAGCAGAAATCGCAGAGTAAAGTGAAGATTTACAGTTTCTTTAGCAGGAGGTGAGTTGCTCAGGAGCAAAACTTTTATAAGGCTTATTAATTGTCATCAAATGATAGTATTTAGGGGTGGCGTCTGTTAGCACCAGTTACTATAAGGTGATAACTCACATAAAGTTTATATTAGGCTTAGGATTCATTAGAATAATTTTTGAAATCCAGATGACCCTGCAGCAATTTTCATTTTCAGCCACGATAGTAGATCATTTCCTACTCAGAACTACTTCAAAATGATAATGTGTCCCAAGGACACACTGAACTTCATTTCCATACCTTTCCAGTTTTACCTTTTCTGGGAAAAGGTCACTGACAATGAGATAAATACAATCAGAAGGCTTTATGTCATCACTATTCTGTTAGACTTATTGATTAGAATAAGTCAATTAAATAATTAAAAATTATTGGATTCAATTTTTTCATATTGAGAAACACAGCACACTTGAATTTATAATATACTTGTGCCAATTTGTTGTGTGTATTGGCTTGGGATGAATAAATATGAAGGTTCCTGGAAAAATAGTGAAACTGACAGGTCTAGGAATGAAGTGATAGAATTTTGTATTGGTTTTAGTATTTGTTAGGCAAAAGCTCTGAGCCTCATTCTTCCCTTCAGTGAAATGGGAATGATTTCACAATGATGTCACAGTGTTGTTTATTAGGATGATGATGATAAAGAAGGTCACAAAAATCCACAGGGCTGAATGGACACACATAAAGTTCTACCGCTATTGCCATAGCCACTAATTCTACCTCTGCTACTACGCCTGCTGTTACCACTGCCAGCACCTCCACTAACAGCACTACTCTTCTGTTGGGTTTGCTTCAGGCAGCTACTTCTCATCCTGGATTTGAATAGGATTAAAATACAGATAAACAGTGGGGCCTGGGTGGCTCAGTGGGTTAAGTGGCTGACTTCAGCTCAGGTCATGATCTCTCAGTCCATGAGTTTGAGCCTGCGTCGGGCTCTGTGCTGATAGCTCAGAGCCTGGAGCCAGCTTCTGTTTCTGTGTCTCCCTCTCTCTCTGCCCCTCCCCTATTTGTGCTGTCTCTCTCTACCTTTCAAAAATGAATAAATATTTTTAATAAATTTAAATACAGGTAAACCATATCTATACATTCTTCTAGCTTCCAACTCCTATATCATTAAAAATAATGAAAGGTTATAGGAAACATAGTAATATGCTTTTACATGTGTATTTTTAATAAAACTGATGTATTTCATTATTTAAATTGTCGAAAAATAATACGGAACTGTAATGTATGAAGTATGTGAACAAAGGGGAGAATGACGGTCAGTCTTCTATTATTCCCCCACCCCATCTCACCCTCGCCCCATGCATTCTCCAGAGATTACGGGGTCTGAATTTTCTCAGTCTCCTGCTCTCAAGGTTAGATGTTTTAGGAATAGAATAAATACATTTTGAATGTAAACTGTTTGATGCTATGCAAGTTTCTATATAAGTAAGTTAGCAGGTAAAGACCTTCAAATATTTTGCCGTCCAGGGCAGACACAAAACTAACCTGGAATCATGCCATTGAGCAGATTTGGAGTGTGTGTTAGACACAGGGCAGAGGACTGGCTACACTGACAAGTATGAATTCTCGGCTCTCCTTTTTGCTGGCTGTTGCTCTCTTCCGTCTACATTGACTGTTATAGCAGCCCTCTTTTTATTTTTAACAGATTTTCAGATTATCTTACAGTGAGTTTAACCTTTCTAATTTATTTCTTCTGGAATGTGTTTGTTATTCCATCTATAACAACATATTGTTGTTATTACAACAATCCAATGGATCTGAATCCTGCTGTAGTGTTCCTGCAGGGAATGCCATCCATCTTAAGTGGAATGGCTGGAGATCTGAGAGGCTAGATAAGGCAGACAGGGATGTAAATTGGGCCTTCCAAAGATTGCCCAAGATTAAAATCAAGTGGCTGCATTGTGGTAAAATCTGGTTGTTGATACTGGTAGGACTAAGGCTACGTATATGTATAGCCTGCATAGGCAGGAGTCATAAAAAGGTAATGCATCAAGAAGACATAAAAAATATATTTTCATTTCAAATGACAGCTTAAGCATTTCTCCATGTAAATTTAAATGACTATGATAATCATAGATGTACCATTTACCTTGTATTGTTGTGCCTTGTATTGTTTCCAATGTTGTATTACAAATAATGGCTACAGAGAGTGCAAAAAGACATCTTAATATTTGTGTTATTTCATGAGAATAGAGTCCCTGGGGTAAAAGTTCAAGTCAAAGAATATGAAAATTGTAATGACACATATACAGTAGTCCCTAACTGCCAGACTCACAACAATTTAACTTACTACATTGATGCTTGAGATGGCCCATCTCACTCCTTCCTCCACCTCCCTTCTGACTCTTCAATCTCAGTTTGATAAATATCTAAAATGTATAAAGAACTCATGCAAATCAACAGCAAAGAATCCAAACAATGTGATTAAAAAAATGGGCAGAGGAACTGAATAGACATTTTCCAAAGAAGACACAAATGGCAGGTAAATGAAATGAGGCTCAATATCACTAATCATCAGGGAAATTCAAATCAAAACCACAATAATATATCAAGCCACACCTGTTAGAATGATTATCAAAAGGACAAGAGATTACAAGTGTTGGTTGAGATGTGATGGAAATGTAAATTGGTACAGTCACTATGGAAAACCAGATGATCCAGTAATCCAACTTCTTGGGCATATATTCAAAGGAAATGAAAACAGGGTATCAAAAAAGATATCTGGACTCCCATATTCATTACAAACTTATTCAAAATAGCTAAGATACGGAAATGACACAAGCGTTTGTCAGTGGATGGATAGATAAAATTTGTGGTGTATTTATACAATAGAATAAAATTCAGACATGAGAAAGAACATCCTACCATTTGCCACAACATGGATAGAGTTTGAAGCATTATATTAAGTGAAATAAGTCAGAGAAAGACTGATACTGTATGACATCGCTTATATGTAGATTCTAAAAATGCCGTAGAAACAGAGAGTAGAATAATGGTTACCAGGGGCTGGAGGATTGGGGAAAAGCGGAGATGTTGGACAGAAGATACAAACTCCAGTTCTAAGGTGAGTAAGTTCTGGGGATCTCATGTAAGGCTGGTTAAGAAAGTTAATAATACTGTACTAGGTACTTGAAAGTGGTTAAAAGATTAGATCTTAAATGTTCTCATTACAAAAAAGGAATGGTAATTATGTAATGTGATGCAGGTGTTAGCTAACCCTATGGTGGTAATCATTTTGAAACGTGTATCAATAACCTTAATACCTTAAACTTACACAATATTATATGTCAATTATATCTCAATAAAGCTAGGAAAAGTATTTCTATCCTTTTGTGAATTGTTGATTAGTGTGGAAAATATCCAAACCTTAATAATTTGACTCAATCCACTCAATAATTATCTCAATCCACTATCAGACTTGTAGTAATATTGCTTTCAGTTTTATACTTTGCTTTTTAATATGAATTATGTTATCTTTAATTTATAGAATAAAAATTATTTTATGAAGTCAAATTAATGACCTTTCCTTTATTTCCTTTAAATAAGGCAATTAATCACAGGTAATAATGCAAGGTCCTTTAAATAACTTGAAGCTACCATTACCATCATCATGACCACCACCACCATTTTAGTTTGGAGAGTACAGAGTAGAAAGTGAAACTCTACCTCAATCCTTCTCCCTCATCCAAACCCAAAGCAGAGGTAATAGCCAGCAGTTTTATGTAGATCCTTCAAAGCTCTTCTTTTACATAAATTTAAATCTCTGTTGTTCTCAGCCTTCTCATCCTTTTGGTCATTGAGCTCAGTAGAGGCAACTTTCAAAATACATTTGGAATTCTCTATTTTTTGTTTCCTTTCGTTTTGTTTTCCAGTCTCACAAATTCCACTGTCTTCCCAACAACCCATTGTATTCACAGTGGTCCAAAATGATCATTTTAAGTTGTACTTTCCTTTAAAACCATTGAGTGGCTTTCCATTACGATTAGGTATAAATAAGCATCTTTTGCTAGCTTATTAATGCAGGGTTTGGCTATTGTCTGTTTCTGCAGCCTCCTTCATTGACTCTTGTGCTAACCAACACTATTTTTATTTTTCAGACCCTTGAAGCTCTTTTCCAACTCAGAACACACATTGTTCCCTCTCCTTAAGGTTTTTTCCTTCCCCACTTTCCTTGCCTAACTCCTTCTCATCTTTCATGTTAAATATCACTTCTGATGTGTCTTCCCTCAGTTTCCTCAATATACATAGTATTTCTCTTTTTGCACTTATAATTTTTCACTGTAATATTGATATAAATTGTTAATAACCACTTGTGTAATTATTTACTTAATATTTATCTCCCTCAGGGGTGCCTGAGTGACTCAGTGGGTTAAATGTCTCACTCTTGATTTCTGCCCAGGTCATGATCCCAGGGTAGTGGGATCAAGCCCTGCCTCGTAGGGCTCTGTGCTGAGTGTGGAACTTACTTAAGATTCTCTCTCCCTCTCCCTCTGCTCCTCCTCCGTTCGCATGCATGCATGTGCACACACTCTGTCTCTCAAAAAAAAAAGTGTCTCCCCCAATAGACCACAAGTTCCATGAGAGAATGTGTCTGTCTTACTCACTTATTGAGAGGGGAATATTATCTAGGAGAGAACACCAGGGAGACTTCTAAAGCGCTGAAAGCATTTCATATTTTGATTTGGGTGGTGGTTATGTGATTGCACATGCTTATTTTTACATGTGCACAAGTGAATAAATTTGTAAAAACTCTAAAGTTTTATAAAGTTTCTCATGTATATATGTTATTCCTAATATTTATATTTTTCTTCCATTTAAAAGTTTAATAAATTAAATCAAAGATATGCACTTTGAAAGTTTCTCATAGTACATATCAGATTGCCCTTCAAAAGCTGCAGCAATTTACATTTCCACTAACAGTATATAAGGGCACTCTTTTATCCCCATGTCCTCATCAATATGACAAGTCAAAGACAATATCTCAGGGATGTTCAAATTTGTTTCCTTGATTATTGGCGGAATTGAGCTAACCCATCTGGGATTTATTTAAATACATAAGAATTAAATATTTTTTCCTATCCAGTGTTTCCAGCACCATTTAGTGAATAGTCATTCCTCTCCTCTTTAAATGTTATGCCATTAATATTTATCATATTTTTGTGATGTCAATGACCTTGATAATATAATAAATTCTTGTGTACAGGAGGATCTGTTTCTGAGATATCTGTTCTCTCTATTCATTTGTCTCCATATTGTTGCACCAACACCATGCTGATTAAATTAACATAGCTTTTTAAAAACCTCATTAATCTTCTTTTTCAAATGTAAAAAGAATCCTGATACTTCAAATGATATCTAAAATGGTTTTATCAGAGAGCGTCTGGGTGGCTCAGTCAGATGGCTCAAGTTATGGTCCCAGGGTCATGGGATTGAGCCCTGCTTCGGATTCTGCACTGAGCCATGGAGCCTGCAGGGGAATCTCTCTCTATTCCTCTGCCCCTCTCCCCTTGCTTGCGCTCTATTTCTCTCTCAAAAAATAATATTAAATTAAAAAATCAGAAATCAGTTCAAAAAAATACCAAGGTTTTGTTCTGCAACTCACCTTGAGTGGGGTTCCTCAGGGAAACAGACATCAAGATGGAGCTTTGCGTGCACCTAGTTTAATTGGGAGTGCTCTGGGAATAATGCGTGGGAGAGACTGGGTGAGGGGTGCAATGGAGAAGCTGATCTGCCACGAAGTTCCAACACAGGCTTCAGTTGATCCCTGAGGGAGCTAAGTGCTGAGATGATACTGCCAAACTGACCAGGATTGAAACAAAAGTGCTAAATCAACCAGTAAATGGTTACAGGCTGCCTCCAAGGAAAAAGTATAGTGGTCAAGGCCAAGGATAGTTCCTGGAAAAGAACTCAGCTAGGAGCTGACAGTACCACAGTACAGGCTGTGTACCACAGCATCCACTACACAATTTTTATAATACCACTTCCTCTTTCAGGAGAGTGATTAGCTTTTCCTTGTATTCAATTATTTTATATTTTAAATAATGCACCCAGGCTAGAAATACAAAAACAAACAACTGGAAAAACACAGTCACTTTTCTGTGCAGTAACTGGTAGTCAAAAAATAAACTCAGTAGCCTGAAAAAATGAGTCAAATCAACAAGTGAACTTAAACAGTGGCCATCTCTTACTCAACATTAGCTAGAAGAATACTGTGGTTCTTACAACAAAGCACAACAAAACAAAAGCTAATCCTTCCCTTTGCTTCACTTTGGTTTTTCCAAACTCTTCATCCTCCTTGAGCTACAAGTCAACTTCAAGAGCTTCTCTCATTCTTCCTGCTCACACTCTGCATCTTTTGACGCAGCTGACCACCAACACCTGGCATTTGTCTGTCCAGTTGTCTACTGAGCACCTCTTTCATGTCCGTGTATCTTTTGCCCCCAAACCTCATCCCTCCCTGAGTCTTTTGCCATCTCCAACTCTGGTCTCATAACCATCTTTCAGTTTGTGGTCAGGACCTAGCACGTCTACGTGTTAGGTAAGTCTGAACCTGCCTCTTGTTTTTATTCTCAATGCTATGGACAGAGTTCACATCAACACCATTTGTTACGTGGACTGGTGTTGTAGACTTCGAACTGAATTCTGAGTTTCCAATTATTCCTATTTATAACCAATTATGCTACTAACAAACAGTCATCACCACCTGTGCTCAAACACTTTGAAGACTTATCTATCCCTCATAGAATGAAAGTTAAGTGTATTTAACATGAAATGCAATGCTCTGTGTACTTTCGGCCTCACCTGACGTTTTGTTCTATAGCTTTGTTGGGCCACTTGCATTCTCCTTCTTGTTTGTACTGCTTCCCTATGTTTCCTTTCTCTATCTATAAATGTAATTCTTTTCCTGTCCCCCCTAAAGACACTGTATTTATCTTCATGATTCAGCTCAAATGCTACTTCAGTGAAGTATTCTTGGATTTCTATGGCAGAAATTAATTGTGCATCCTTTTATTTCCCATAGTGCTTTGTTTATACCATTCTTACAACATGTATCTTGTTCTTACATATTTAGATGTTAGTGTGTTTCCCTGACTGGATTGGGTTTTAGAAAGCAGAAGCTGCTTATGTTGTTCTTCTTTGTATTCTTCACAAAGCCTAGGCAATATGAGTCTTCACTGCGCAAAATGTATGGTTGTGGAATATAATTCTGGCATTTAAAAAAATAAGGAGGCAATTCTCTCATTCACTTGATTCACAATTGGCCAATACGGTACTCGCCAATATGGTAGCTACTAGCAGCATGTAGCTATTTAAATTTAAGTGGATTCAAGTGAAATGAAATGAAAAATTCGATTCCTCACTCACACTAGTCACATTTCACAACCTTTATAGCCACATGTGACTAATGGCTACCATACTGGACCACACAGATATGGAACATTTCTACCATCACAGAAAGTTCTGTTGGGCAGTAGTACTCTACCACATTTGCACCAGAATGCTTTCAGCTACAAGTCATACAATACTCAACTTGTCTTAATTTGGGTTCCTCAAAAATAGACCCTGAGACAAGGTCTTATGCACATAAAATTTATTTAAAAGGTGATCCCAAGGTCAAGGAAAGCAATTTGAGGGGAGAAAAAGTGAGCAAAAGAATGGAAATAAGCCAGCAAAGATTGTGTTACCAAGTGGGTTTCTGCTTTGGGCTATTGGGATTCTGCTGGACTCCTCTGAGAAATGGTGTATAATGCATTTCAGAAATGCCCCACCAGACTGTGGAGTGGCTTGATCCCCAACTCCATTAAATCCCATTCTCTGTTGATTGAGGGTTAGAAAGCAGAGGCTAAAACTTATCCTCTCCCATCTCATCATTGCACCTTCAGGAAGAGAAGAGGTGTAGGAATTTGAGGTAGAAAAACATCAGCGTGTTGACAACTAGCTGTTATAGCAACAGATCATTTCAGGTGGGCAGAAGGGATGGGTTGGGGAATCAACTGATTCTGCTACACATTTAAATGGAGCTTAAACAATGACTACAATTGATTATCCTGCATAAGAATGTCTGGAAAAGGGAAAAATGAATGTTTGTGAATTCAGTGGTTTCATGGATAAGGAGCTATGGGTTGGTGGCCTTACAATAACCTTGACTTTTCTCCTGCCATCATCTCTAGTTCCCTGTAGCAGGTTCAAACTTCACAACTTCAGAAACAAGCTTCCCACAGACAGGATAGGGGTTAAACCTGGACTTGGAAGTTTTCTAAAAGCTTTTTTAATGTTTATTTACTTTTGAGAGAAGAGAGAAACAGAGGTGCGGATGTGGGAGGGGCAGAGAGAGAGGGAAACAGAATCCAAAGCAGGCTCCAGGCTCTGAGCTGTCAGCACAGAGCACGACACAGGGCTTGAACTCACAGACTGTAAGATCTTGACCTGAGTCGAAGTCAGAAGCTTAACCAACTGAGTCACCCAGGTGCTCCTAGGGTCTTTTTTTTTTTAATTTTTTTAATGTTTATTTTTGAGAGAGACAGAGTGTGAGTGGGGCAGGGGCAGAGAAAGAGGGAGACAGAATCCAAAGCAGTCTCCAGGCTCTGAGCTGTCAGCACGAAGCCTGATGCGGGACTCGAACCCACAAACTGTGAGATCATTACCTGAGCCAAAGTTGGAGGCTCAACGTGCCCCTCCTAGGGTCTCTTCTAAGGAGTGAGAACTTTTTAAAAAGCCCCCCTAACGACTTCCTTTTATATCTCAGTGGCCAAGACTCCATCACATGACTGTGAAGAAGGCAGGGTAATAAAATTGCCATGATTGGCTTAAACTTGTTAATATTCACCTCTTGGTTTTGAGGGTAAGGCTAAGGGAGGCTGCCTTTCTTGAGCACACCACCCTCCTATACCAGAACCAAACAGGCTTCTGCTGGCAAAGAGAAAGGTCAACAGGAGTGGGAATGTGTACCTAGGCAAGAGTCTGTCAATGATATAGGCTCCAAATTTTGAGAAGGATATTAAAGTCAAGGGAATCTAGCAGAAAATGACCAGGATTTCCAGGGCTTGGAAACTATATCATATTTTGAGTAAATAATGGAACCAGACACAATCCAGAGCTCTAATGTCATTACATAACTGAACCAATCCTTGAATTTTCCTCTCTAATAGATAGAATATAAAGCTTAAAGGATATCATGATAGCTATCATTTAATATTTGAAGAAATAACATTAGATAGAGGATTAAATTTAATTGTGATGCATGAGGGGATATAGTTAAGACCAGTGTAGAAATTAGATTTTTTTTCATATATTGGACAGACAGTTCCCTTTAAACAATTCATAAAATAACATGATTAAGTAAAGTAATATCCTCACCAATGAAAACTCAAGCAAAAGCAGAATCATACTAACAATTCACATTCCAGGGCACCTGGGTGGCTCAGATGGTTCAGCATGTGACTTTTGATTTCGGCTTAGGTCACGATCCCAGGGTTGTGGAATGGAGCCCCATGTCAGTCTCTGTACTGAGCATGGAGCCTGCTTAAAATTCTCTCTCTCTCTCTCTCTCTCTCTCTCTCTCTCTCTCTCTCTTTCTATCTCTCTCTCCCCCCGTTCTGCCTCTCTTCCCGTTCATGCTCTGTCTCTTTCAAATAAAGAACAATTTATATTCCAATAGTGCTATATGTATAAAAAGTATGAATTTAATTTATACTTTCATATATTTATATTTATAATTTCAAAGTATACTTACATTTAACTAGCCTCAAATCCTATAAGGTGGTAATGCATAGAGATACTATTATTTCTGTTGTCCTTACTTAGAGAAGAAAACTCCACAGGCTTAATGTTGCTCAAGATCAGGGAGCTAATAAATGGCATGGCTGTGATGCACACCCAAATTTCCTGATTCAAAACCATTGGCAATTCCTAAAACCTTATAACTATTAGGTTTGGTTCTACTGCCTTATTTCTTACTATTGGCAATCTGTTCCCAGGAATGCCCATCACCGTCCTCTCTCCTCTAGATAACTTAAACTTAGATTTCTTGTCCCTGCTGCTGTCTTTCTATATCTTGTAGATTCTGCCCATAATCCCCTTTAGCTGGTGATGTTTTATTTGGTATTAGTCACTATGTAGATTTTTGCCATTTCCAGTATGCTATTGGGTCCAGTTTGTGAATAAATAAAAATAGAGCTAGAGAAAGTCAATCTTGTTTCTCTCCTTGATCAATCTGAATTTTCTTTCTTTCGTGGAGTGTTCTGGTGTATTTCATGACTCAGTGGAACACAATAAACTCTGTCATTTCCTTTGTATTAGGTATTAAGGATTAGAACTGTTGTTTCAGTTACCCCCTCTTCTGCTTTTAACTTCCTTACTAGGGAAAATCCAGTGACTTCTCTATAGCCAGCACTCAATGAATGCTCAGTAAATTCTCTTAAAATAAATTATGGAATTCTAACCTGAGTTGTGAGAGCTTTTGATCTACTTCTGGATGTTGCTTTATGGTTCTGTTTTTTACATTAGCACAAATGTACTGTTTCTCTAGTTCTTGTGTTTTAACAACCACCAGGTCTCCAAGCTCTGTAGGATTCGAAGCAACTATCTCCAGTTACCAAAAATTAAAAGTTAAAAAAGAAATTTTAAAAAGAAAAATATTTTGTATCTCAAATATGCTTGATGCAGGATTTTTCTTCAATTCCTCATGTGGACCAATTTTTAGCCAGGAAGAATGGTTGTTGATATTGTTCTGGTGACTTCAGTTTGTGTTATTTGGGAGCTACTCCAAAGAATGCCTAAGAATTCTTAACTCCAGAAAAATAGCAAAATAATGTCAAAAGATAACAGATTAGGTAAATGACTTTACAATTACTGTCAGGATGGTTGTTTGTTTCATAATGTTCAGTTCGATCCACTATTTCCTACTAATTAGTGCTTTATTTTGCATTAGCAGTAACAATAATAATAATAAACAACAATATTGAATAGTTATTAAGAGTTTACTATATCCGACACTGGATTCTGAGCATTTTATAAATTTTATGCAACAACTTTGTCAACAGAGTACTATTGTTATTCTCATTTTACATATTTGAAAACTGAGACAGAGGGAGGTTAAGGAAATTATCCTAAGTCACACAGTTATAAAGCAGCAAAGCCAAGATTGCCAGCCAGCCAATCTAACTAAAGAACCCAAGTGCTTAATCACTATGTTTTCATTATTATTATTATTATCATCGTCATCATCATCATTAATTGTGCTCACGAAGTTGAAATTTTTAGAGGGCTGGCAGGAAAGCATAAAAAACCCCTCATTTCTTATAATGCATTAATGTATTTCTTCATTCCCTTCAAACAAACTCTTGGTGTTTTAACTTGCATGTTTAAGTATTGTCCAACTTTAACTATTTCATTTCTATAAATTTCTACTCTTTGCCATCTACCTATAGAATATATGTGTGTGCATGTGTGTGTATATATATATATATATATTCTGTATATATATAATGTATAATGAATATAGAATATATATATATTCTGTATATGTATAATGTATAATGAATATATATAATTTACATATGTATATGTATATTTCATATTGTTATATTAGTTATATGATATATATACATATATATTATATACATATAATAAATTGTTAGGGTAGGTATTTCTGAGTAAATTCTCTGTTCAGACTTTAAAATCTTTGAGTCTAGAGACTGTGCCTTGTGAATTTTCTGAAGGGCTGACTTGACCTGTCTTTGAAGGAAGTGCAAACTAAGAAGTAAAAGCAACTGTGAGGAACAAAACTAACCAGAACAGTGAGGAGAAGGATTCTTAAGAACAATAAAAGACATGTGAATAAAGGAGATAAAAGGTTTAAATCACAAGCCCTGAAGGAGAAAAGCAGTTGAAGTAGTATAAATATAGAAGGAGTAAAAAATTAGGAATGTTTAGATGCTAATCTATAGGGCCAGAAATTCCAGATTAATTTTTATAAATTAGAGGAAAAAATTCAGTTTCTACAAAGAGATACAGATCTATACAGGAAAGAAATTGAGATTATTACTACAAAGTCTCTGAACAATGAAGGAATAAAAGGAGCAAAAAGTCAAGGAGATGGATACGGAAAAAGTGTGGCAAAGCAATGAAAGAAAAACTAGAAAGAAAAATATTGAGGGAACAATAGTCACAGAGAAATTCCTATGGTTTTTAATGACACAGAAACATAAAATGTGAGAGAAAGGCGGCAGAGTTGAGTCATTCCTACAGCTGGCTGCTGAAGTAAGGCTGCAATGTTTCTTTATTATGACAATTGACCGGCCAGATAAATTATGATTCAGTAAGTTACAGGTGTGGGAAATGGAGTGGAAACGTACAAGGGACTCAGCAAACTGTAAAACTGCAGTGGCTTTATCAGTGGACTCCTGTTGAGTCCATCTAGTTGATGAACATCTCTATCAGCCAGCAAATATAAATGACTTATGGGAATAATATTTCAAGGCATAATGACACAGCTATATCTAGTATTCTTCTAAGATCTGGGTTATTAAATATTAAATATCAAAGCTGTAAATTATAGTAGCAGCTTTATATAACTAAATTAAATTCAAACAAAACCTAATTTCCTTAATCATTGGCTGTAATCCTCCAGGAACATATGCTATTAACTCAACTACAAATGGCACAGAAATTGTATGACTTCAGTTAAGTTATTTGATATCAAATTCTAATCCAGGGCAGACTTCTCTGTAAATCTCCTACAGGGATTTTAATACTTCTGCAATCATATTGGCTTTTTTTTACAGAGTAACTAATCTTTTCATACTCTTATTTCTCACTCCTTTATCCAATTTCTTTTTCTTTTTTTTTTCTCTCAGAGCACATTCTAGGTCAATTTTTTAAAACAAACGTCCTGTGGAATTAAATAAATAATATTGAAAATTATCACCAGAACTATCATAACCTTAGATCCTGCACAGAGAACTAATTAAACTTAACTGGGAGTATTTACAGATCCAATTAACTGTCTGTGGCCATGTATGTCAGTGTAAACCCAAAATAGTAAAGAAATGATCAGTATAAGTTGCCTCATTGTCCCCATGACCAAATGTTTATTATGGAGTTTGTTCAGTGATGAAGTGCATTGTGTCTATTGTAATTATGAACAAATGGTTTAAGTGAATTTATTTTGTGCTCTTCTTGGACAAATGTTAGCCATCTTTTTGAATAGTCCATTATGGGCATAGACTAAATAAATATATGATTAAGAATCTAAAATTGCTTCAAGTAAAAGAGTTTGAAGGGGAGAGAGGAATCAGTTCATATTATGGGGATTTACACAGCAGTAAGGAGATGAGAGCCTTGGCCAAAGTGGATGCCTGGGACATTTGGGCTTCTGTTCATAAGCAAGGTAAACAGTGATGTGAGGCATGGAGAAATTAGTCTTGACAGACACTAAGAAGGAGGATGGTAATTAGTTTAGGCTTTAATCCGAGATGTCAGGCTTCTTGAATGTGAGGGTGGGGCAGTCCAAGACTGCCTTGAATTCAGCAAGATGGTAATTCAAGACAGTGGGCAGTTCTGTGAGAGGGGAGGCTTGCTTTCCCCAAGACTAAAAGGTCATACCTATCCCCTTCTGCATCTGTATGCTGAAGATTCTTAAATGTCATTTTCCCTAGCCCAAACTTTCCCAGCCTTAAGGTTTCTCCAGACTCATTTTTGCTTGCCTATTTATATCTTCACTTGGATGTCTTATAGGAAAATCAACAAGAACATGGATCCTATCACACTCAGGGTCTCATCATGAAGCAGATGGAACCCTCAAAAGGTTAACTGAGATAAGCCTAATGAGAAACGTTTACAAAGGCGTTGGTAAAATTAAAGGAGTCAATAAAAGGTGCTAAAGCACCCTGGGATTGGTACCATTGGGAAGCTGTTATCTCCTTCAAGCTTACATGTAGGAACAAGGACAAGAAGCCCAGACAAAGCTTTGAGTCATGAAACAAAGTCCATCAGATTGAAGCAGCAATCCCAGAAAGAGTCACTGGTAGAAATGGGGTGACACTGGAAGGAATCAGAGGGAATAAATTCTTTTAAAATAAAATAAATTTTATTTTCTCCTGCCTCTTGCTGTTACCTCACATATATGCATCTGTGATATCTATCATCTATCTATCTATCATCTATCTATATAGATTTATGTAGAGAAAGAAATTCTTCATTCATATATGTACATCTCTATATACGTCCATGTAAGTCCACTTTGTTCTGTATTTAAAGTATACACAAGCATCAGTATTTTTACTGGTTACTATAAACAACTGGGTTGGGGACTGGCTTTGAGCTCTTGCTTCTCCTAGGGTCCCTCCACTGCCTAACTACAAGCGTTCCCAAAGGCTAAGTCCTCAACCCTCTACTCTTTCTCCTTACCTCCTATTCCCAGAATTCAACTATTGTCTTTATACTACTGTGGGTTCTGGCGTCAAGGCACAAGTTTTAATTCACAGGGATAGTATTTGATTAGGAGTGCAGAATTTAAAAATTTTTTTAACGTTTATTTATTTTTGAGGCAGAGAGAGACAGAGCATGAATGGGGGAGGGGCAGAGAGAGAAGGAGACACAGAACCGGAAGCAGGCTCCAGGCTCTGAGCCATCAGCCCAGAGCCTGACGCCGGGCTCGAACTCACGGTCCCTGAGACTGTGACCTGAGCTGAAGTCGGACGCTTAACCGACTGAGCCACCCAGGCGCCCCAGGAGTGCAGAATTTAAAACAAGGTCCTCTTTTGCTATGAAAAAGTGTAGAATTAAAAATTAAATAGACTCACTTTTGCCCTTTCTTGACTAAAACTGAAACAACCCAAACGAACAAATAAAAAGATAAAGGGAGCAGGTGGTCCATCAAAGAAGTAGTAAAGGGTCTAATATATATTCTTAAACTAACTTTGGTTTGCTCTATAATCTTTTTTTTAAGTTTATTTATTTTTGACAGAGAGAGAGAGAGAGAGAGAGAGACAGAGCATGAGTGGGGGAGGGGCAGAGAGAGGGAGACACAGAATCCGAAGCAGGCTCCAGGCTTTGAGCTGTCAGCACAGAGCCCAAGGTGGAGCTCAAACTCATGGACTACAAGATCATGACCTGAGCCGAAGTCAGACACTCAACTGACTGGGCCACCCAGGCGCCCTATATAATCTTAAACAAGTTTTGATCAAATGTGTTTTAAGATGTAAGAAACTCAAATGTTGCCTGGACTTGTGGCTTTTGTGGCTCTCCAGTTTGCAGATAAAGTCACCAAAAGTCTTCCCTCAAGTCCCTGAGGGCAGGTGGATGCCCTGCATATCATTTGTACTTTATTGAGTGTCAGTGTCCTTTCGACAGACTGGGGATCCTGCTCTGGCTACTCATGCGGTGGTGTTGATCACCTGCTGATATCCTCACCTGGAGCATCATCAGGTCCACACAGCCTTTGAGCTCCATCGCCACTTGCCTTTGGCTCTTTGGTTTTCTTCCAAAAGATAGTAGGAGAATGCCTTTCCCTTCTCACACCTATGCTTCCAGGTGATGTGCCATGGTGGAGTGACCTGTTTCCTTAGTGATGGCTGGTTGTGGTACTCACCCAAAGCATGCAGGTGATTCAGGGCGGGAGTTACAGAACCACCTTGTAGAGCACACTGGACTGTTCTTCCCTCACCTGCTCAGACTGCTCATCTGAGTTTGACTCACAGAGCCAGAACCCTTCATCAGTTTTGGCGAATGATTTCTCTCAGGGCCCTCCGTGTAGTGGCTCTCCTACCATGTGTCTCTCATTTTACACTCACCTCCCATCAAACTACATCCCTGCTGTGGATGGAATTCAAGTTTCTGAGACTTATGGGTCCCACAGAAGCCTGGGGCATGACTAGGTTTACTAGTGGGGAATGTGCAGTGTAAGAGTAGGGTGGTAAGGGAAGAATAAACAGTCTCTTTTTCTCCAAAGGCAGGAAAACAAGTTTCCTTGGGTCCAATTGGAGTGAGACTGGGAGCTGGGAGTAGAGGCAAAAGGATACAGAGGGAGTTTGAAATGTGGAGGAAAGGGACCTGTCATCTACCTCTGATGCTAACATGCCCAAGCCTCAACTCTGGCCTCCAAATTTCTTGATAGGTTTATATGGTCAGCCATACCAAGATCTTCTTTTATTACAATCTATGTTTAGCTAATTCCACTAAGGATATCTTCATATGTGAGTAAATTTTCAACTCTTAGTAGTTTTAGAAAATGATAAAAATTGTCTTAAATGTCCTTGATTCAAAATTGGATTGGATTGGATCATAGGCTATTTTTGAAGTTTCTTGAACTTCTTGCAAAGAGTACCACTGTCTGTTAACCTGCTCCCTACTGTTTCCATTCATCATTCATCACTCATTTTACCACCACAACCTTGGGAATTTGTTGTCGTCATTGTTGTAGAAGTTGATAGAAGTTAGTAACTTAGCTGTAGCTGTGTTGATATATGATTTTTCCTAAGGGTCTATGGGAAACATAGGCAGCATTGGTGTAATTCTTAGATCTTGGGCTTGTTAAAAAATTCCAATTTTTCCCCCTATATTGGGGGTTTGAAAAGATGAAACACTAAGAATTACAGTCAATTTCATACTCAATACTCAATTGAAGACTATTATGGGCTGAAAAATTCTGTACCAGAGGCTTCAAAGAAAAAAAAAAAGTGGGTCATTTTAAAGACATAAAGCTTACCTATTCCATTAGGTAATTTGGCAAGTCCAAATAGCTGCAGCCATTGCTATGAAGTCTCCACAATTTTCTGAAGAGAGTTACTCTTCAAACCACAACTGCTGTTCAATAAAAAGAAAAGATTCTGTAGCCATGGAATTTGTGCAATATTTCTGCTTTATCAACTTTTGATACAGAAAGAGGGGGAAAAAAAACCCTTTAGTTTCCCCAAGGAAAGTCTGTACCAATCTATTAAATGAATCTAACATTGTACCTATTGGAGAGTTCAGAAATTGTTTCACAGAAAAATTGTATTGCTTTTATTTACAGTTTCATAGGCCATCTCCAAAATCTATGAATGCAGCACAGTGAAAATTTGAAACACCTAGTGTTGTTATAGACCAGCCTTTGTTTGGCTTTTCCTTAAGACATACTGCATAAAGGTGTTATATTAACATTGAAAGTATTTTAAGAGCTCTCTCTTCAACTTTGTCAAAAAATAGTCCAAAGAATTAAAACCACCTCCATACAAACATGGGCCTTGCAACAAATTAGAAGTTGGCTCTGTAACTATAATTTAAGTAAATTTTAAATTACACACACACACACACACACACACACACACACATGCACACACACACACACACACACACACACGCTGTTTTTGATGGCAAATTCCTCAGACCTAAATCACACTTTTTATAACCCAGCTGGTGGCATGAAGTCAAGATGTCAAGGTGATCAAACTAGGGCATCTGTTACTCCTGGTGATGGCCAAAGATGATAAGTGCATCATTCCCACAGCCAGAGAGGAATAACCTCCAATTAAGCCTATTCGCATAGCTGGGCTCTCTGCTAGACCCTCCAAATAAGCCCTTTAAAATCAGTTTTTTTTTTACCATGACAGCTTAAAGATTCAGAAGAAGGGGACACCTGGGTGGCTCAGTAGGTTAAGCATCCAACTCTTCATTTTGGTTCAGGTCATGATCCCACAGTTTTGTGGGTTTGAGCCCAGCATTGAGCTCTGTGCTAGCAGTGCATAGTCTCTTTTGGGTTCTCTCTCACCCTCTCTCTGCCCCTCCCCCACCTAATAAATAAATGAAATTAGAAAAAAAAGATTCAGAGGAAGAAATACTCTATCCCCACCCTGGAACCTAAGGCACTCACTAGAACAGTACCTGAGGATGGGGATAAAGTGTGTCTTTCCCCAATTTAATCTACCAGGCTCAACATATGGTAAATACCCCATAATATTGACTGTCTCTTCTCTTTCACAGTCATCCTCCTACTATTGGAAATTTTGTTGAAGAAACATGGGAAGATTTAGAAATTTATAATTTGCAATCCAGCCCTCAAAATACCAGGAAAGTATGTCTTCAGATACCCTTTATAAAAAAGCCTTATCTAGGGTTTGTGCCCAGACTGGAAGTTTAATGGAATGGTTTAAAACATACAGACAATAATTGGACTGATATACTTCAAATAAATTCCCTCTTCTGTGATAGTAACAAATATCTCAGGTTAGGCTTGATCACTGTAGTAGTCAGCTCAGGCTACTGTGAAAGATAACGTACACTGGGGTCTTAGGCAACAGAGTTTTACTTTCTCACAGTTCTGGAGGCTGAAAATCCAAGAACAAAGTGTCTCCAGGGTTGATTTCTGATGGGACCTCTCTTCCTGGCTTGCAAATGCCACCTTCTTGCTGTGTCCTTACATGGTCTTTCCTGTGCATGTACAGATTGAGAGAGAGAAAAAGAGAGAGATCTGGTGTCTCTTCTTCTTACAAGGATACCAGTCCTAACTGATTAGAGTCCCACCATTATGACCTCATTTAACTCTTATTCCCTCCTTAAAAGACTTCTCTAAGTACAGTGACACTGGGGATTAGGGTTTCAATACAGGAATTTTGAGGGAATTCAGTCTATAACATCTGACTTCCCAAGTACTTAAGTTATGAGATATCAAAGAGAAGAGTAAATATCACTCAAGGGCTTTGTTTCCTCTTCTGGGAAAAGGGTTAGAGTATTTTGGGTTGTACCCAGGATAGTTATATTGTGTTAGGTAGAAGAACGATCTTGCTATTTGCCTTATTTTAAGATTAAGTATGGTTTAAGGAGAAATGTAAAGGTGACAAGTTGACAAGGGTGGACTGGTGGTGACTAATTAAAAAAAAAATTTTTAAGATTTATTTCTGAGACAGAGAGAGACTGAGCATGAGTGGGGGAGGGGCAGAGAGAGAGGGAGACACAGAATCAGAAGCAGGCTCCAGGCTCTGAGCTGTCAGCACAGAGCCTGACGCAGGGCTCGAACTCACAGACCACGAGATCATGACCTGAGCTGAAGTTGGACGCTCAACCGACTGAGCCACCCAGGCGTCCCTGGTGGTGACTAATTTTATGTGTCCACTTGAATGGGCCCAGATTTTTTGTCAAATCAAACATTATTCTGGGTTTTTCTGTAAGGGTGTTTTTAAATGAGATTAAGATTTAAGTTGATAGATGGAGTAAAGCAGATTGTTCTCCATAATGTGGGTGAGCCTTATCCAACCAGTTGAAGGTCTGCATAGAACAAAAGACTGGACCTCCCTCAAGTAGGAGTGAATTCTCCTGTCTCATGGCCTTCAAACTGGGACATCTGTTCTTCCTGGTTCTTTAGCCTGCCATTCTTTAGATTCCAACTGGGACACAAACTGTGCAGATTTTAATCTTGCCAGCCTCCATCATCACACAAATCAACAGTTTATAATAAATCTCTTTATGTATTTTTTTCTGGAGAAGTTGACTGATGCAATCATCCCTACCTTTCAAAGGTCAGCTATCTCCAACTTACTGTCATTTAATCGTGTATGCACACATTTATTGTAAATGTCTCCTACGTAGTCAGGGTTACAGTTTGTTGTTGCACAATTTAGGAATCAGAAAATCATAGCCATAGTTCTTACAGTTTTCTGACTCCTAATTTGAGTCAGAAATTTGAGTGATTACAAAATATTCAAATGATGACAAAACATTTCCTAAATTCTCTAATTTACTGGCTGCATGACCTAGCATGAATTGCTTATTTTTTTCTGAAATTCAGTTCCTTATTTGGAAATGGGGATAAAAATACATCCCAGTTTTACCTCATGAAATCACTTTAGAGTCTCATTGAAAATTCTTCTGAAGATACAAAGCAGCATCATATGATTGGATGTATTACTATTACTGCATAAGACACATGTTCATTTGTTACTGTAGGCTGATCTTAAATTTAAAATTCCCAACTTTAGGAAACATATCTTATTATGAAAAACTCTTTTGGTTAAACCAGGGATCATATGCTGCTACCCTCCATGCCTACTCTTTGGCAAACATATCAAACCTACCAACAAGGCACTTTCCCACAGAGCTTGTGAAGAACTTTGGGATTCTTCTAATGTCTCCTATTCCTGGCAGACACTATCAGTGGACCTGAGTAGGCACACAAGTTGATACCTTGCTGTCATCTCTGAATTAGTTACAAATCCAGCAATTCTGCAGCCCAGCCTGCTCTGTCAAAGGAATGTGTAGATTACTGTTAATTTATGTAATGCAATATGGATCTGTGGATGAGATGGAGAATATATATCCAATCTCAGTGACTGCATTTAGCAATAAGAATCATAACTTCTTCATCTGCTTTGCAGCACAACCCCCACCACCTTTAACCTTTGTGGTCAGAAATGCAGACAGGTCAGCTGTCATCTGCAAATTTCATTGCAAATGGGAGTTGTCTTTGTAGAAGAGAGTTGTTTGAAAGGGAACAAGAAATCGGATTGTGTGCCAAGAGAAGAAAATAAGCTAAATTATCCACATTCCTCACCACCTTTTTCTCACCCTCCTCCCCCATTATAGGTACAACTAGTCCTTCTGGGGATGTTTTCTCAATTCTTCTTCAGATTTCATAGAAGAAACCTGAGGTCTGTGATTAAAGTAAGCAGAAGGTTTTATGTTTCTTTTGTCACTGAGTCGTAGAGAAGAAACAAAACAAAACATGTTCAGCTCAGTCTCAACCGAACCAATCACATAGCTTTATTAAACATAGCATCAACAGAAAGAAAATATGAAGTCCTTGCCCAGGAAGGATGGATGCCAAGAACAGAGTAATTTTCTGGCTTTGTCCTTGATATCTATAAATTTTATTCTTTGTGCAAGTCACTACGTTCCTATATAGCTGTTGATATTAAACATTGGGGGAAACTTACAAATGGACAGTGAAATGCATTAGGGATTACCAGATGTTAGCTAGCCACACTCCATGAGAACCCTATTCACATCTGTTTTTGACCTCCAAAGTACATAAAGCACTTTCTTTTCTCTTCTATTATTCGATCTCCTTATTTTTGTGGCCAAATATATATTGGATGCAAAAACTTTTTCAGACCAAAACTTGGCATGTGAACTCTTGATTTGGCTGCAGTTGGGTTACCACCAATTTGCAAAATAAAGTATGAATAATAATCCAAGCTGTAAGAGTGCAAAGTAAAATAAATCTTTACTTTACCATCTTATCAGAGAATATAAATCAATCTGGCACATACGTCAACCTTAATTTCTGTGTAAAGTTTCCAGATGTAGTTATGATTCTATTTTATAAATATAACCAACATGTTATATATAATGAGAATTAAAGACCCCATGGATCTCATGAATGGCCCTTTCCTTATAAACACAATCTAAACCCAGAGCCATGGAATTCTATTGAGTTCACTTGACAGTGTTGCCTCTACACAGGTTTTTCTCATCTCTATTCCTGCCACTTCCTCAATTCAACTTCTTTCCCCTCTCCTTATTTTCTACTGTGTCTATGCCTCCTCCCTACCTGTGGACAAGAGATTAGCCCTTTGGAAAACAATCAGGGACACAAAGGGAATTGTTTTTAGAACACATATCTACAGAAATGATTTGGGATGTTGGCCTCTCCCTTGTTTTGTATTTCAAAACAGCCTTCAATACTAAACTCTTGCTTACTGGTTTTGAAACCAGAGCCCTTAGTTATACCAGAACCTGCCACTGCTACTCTCCCTGCCTAGCACCAGGACAGCAGCATGGGTCTCTCTGCCCACTGGGGCTCTCTGCCCACTGTGTGCAGGCCTTGCATACACAGGCCAGGCCACCAGGACGCTCAGCCACACTCAAAGTTGAGAAAAAACCCACTGGCTCCCACCTAGTATGTATCTCCCACTTACTGTGGTACAAGAGCTTGGCCTTCTTTAGGGCCACAATAGCCTCTGAGAGCAAAGCTCTTATAAGTGAGGACAGGGAGGCTTAGAGAGTTAATGTACTTGCCTGTAGTTAACAGAGGTAGGTTGGCCTGATCTCAAAGCCCATGCCTTCAACATGAACTGATTCCCTCCTGGCCACATTAGAAGCAATCCCTTCTAGCCATTCTTCCCATTTCTGTAATCCTTGGTCACTAGGCAGAAGGCATCTCCACCTATCTCCTCTTCTTGCTACATTTCCATCCCTTACTGCCTTGCCATTCTGCACCCTCGACAGCACCAACACCCAGGATGCATTCTCCTGGCACCCCATCGAGTTCTTACCCTCAAGTATCCTCTGTTGAAGTCAGTGTCACCTGGGTTGAACGGCCTCTGCCTCTCTCAACTCTCTGGGCATCTCATTTTATTTACTCAGAAGCCTCATACATTGATTGGTCTTATTTTCTACTAAATTTTCTTTTAAGAGATTTATTTTTACTTGCCCTTATCCCTAGAGAAACATCAAATGTCTTGCTACCTCAATTTTCTTTTAGTCCATTGGCTTCTTCAATTTCCCTTTTTGCCCTGCCGATTCTGGACTTTACAGCTGATGACTGAACAACTGACACCAGCCATTCTTGGCTCCTTTAGATCCCTATAGTCTGCACATCCTGCCTGGGAGTACTGAACCCAAGATCCACTTCCTCTGTACCTTCTCTACACTTGGACAGCTGAACGCTGCCAAAGGAAATTGCTTATTCCCCTGTTTGTGTTCAAACCAGCTCAGAATTGTTCACTAGCCCTTTATTTACCTTTTCTTACATTTGACTTTTCCTTCAGCCACAGTCCAAATCTTTATCACTCTCCCCAAGTTGCCCACTCAATTCAGCACATGGTCTCAGATCCTACTTCACTGTGATAACTGGTGTCCTCAGGGCTGATCTCGGCTGACTTCCCATTGCCCTTCAACCCCTGCTTTATCTAAACTCACACCCTTCCTTCCTTCCTTGCAATCTCAGAGGACAAATTACTTCTGCCTGGTATCCCTACCTCCTTTCTCTCCATCTGGCTAACTCCTCAATTATCTTCTAAGGCATCTAGGGTGGTCATTATTCCATGAAGGATTCCTTAAAATTGGTCCTGTAGTTGGACTAGGTGCCTCTCCTTGGAGCTTTCTTGGCACCTATGTCTGCCCCTGTGCTTGTCAGGTTCTAGGGTAAAGCCACTTGGGTGTTTGCTTCCTCAAGGTTATGAAGTCCTCAAGGTTAGAGACTGGGTCTGATCCCCTTTAAATCCTCAATGCTTCCTGCAGACCTGTCACATAAAAGGGGACACAGTTTTACTTACTTGTTTTTGTTCTCAAACTTCCTTCTTTAACTTAGCTGGATGTGTTTCCTTAAGAGTCTTAAGGAAACAACAACAACAACACCCCCACCAGATCAACAGACTCACTAAGGAGCCTGTCTTATGCTTTTACGTTTTATTTCTATTAAAAAGAAAGATTATATACATAATTCACTATATGATATATATTATGTATGTACATATTTATACACAAACACATGTATATATTCATATTTCTTAGTACTTTACATGCAATAAAAAAAATTTTTTCTTTCACATTCTTACCACCACGAAAAACTAAATGAGTTGTGATTTTGGACAAGTCACCTGCCCATTCTGGGCCTCAGTTTGCAAAGTGAGAAGAATGATAAGCTCTGTGGTCTCCTCAGCACTGAGATAATTTTGTCGATGACAATGATAATAAAGCAGAGACTCTAGTTATGGGAGATGACAAACGAATAATTGACTCTGCTATTCTGAAAGTATTCTCACATTATCACATAATTCCTTTATCTGATATTTTTAAAGTGAGAATTTGAATTTTTAAGCTACTTTGAAATAAAATGAAATAACCAAATAAAATATTATAAGCATTTTAAAATAAACTTTTTAATATTGTAATAGCTTTAGATTACATAAAAATTTCAGGGATAATTCAAAGACTTCCCATATACCCCTCATCCAGTTTCTTTCTTCCTAACAACTTATGTTACCATGTTACATTAGTCACAACTACAGAGCCCACATTGATATATTACTAGCAATCAGACTGTAGACCTTATTTGGATTTCACTAGTTTTTCCAGCAATATGCTTTTTGTCCCCATCCAAGAAACTGCATTACATTTAGTTATCTTGTCTGCTTCCTCTGGTCTGTGAGAGTTTCTTAGTCTTTTGCTTATTCTTCATGACCTTGACAATTTTGAGAAATACTGGTAGGGTATCCAACAGAATGTCCCTCATTTTGAGTTTGTCTCATGGTTGGACTAGGAGTATGGGCTTTGGGGAGGAAGACCTCCGAGATAAGGTGCCATTCTCATCACATCACATCAAGGGCACATACTATCATCATAACTTGACATTGTAATGCTAACCTTGACCCCAATGTATTTTCACAAAGCATCTTCATGTTCATTTCCTCATGCGATTCTTTTAAGGATCATGGAGTGTGCAAGGCTGGACCTTTCAGCTCGATTTTACAAAGAAAGACCCCAAGGCAGGGCTATAACTAAGGCATTAGGACTGCCACCTCATCAATCTCTTCATGGCACCCTACCCACCTTCTAAATCATATCTAGAAGAAGCATTTATAGGAAGTAACACATTACAATGCTTTTCAGTGTAAGTTCATTTTAGTGTTCCTGTGGTTAATAATTTCCATGATTAATGTGACCCAGTAATTCCACTTCTTGGTATTGACCAAAGAAAACAAAAACACTAAACCAAGAAGAGATGCGTCCCTCTGTGTTTATAGAGCAGCATTATTTACAGTAGCCAAAGTATGGAAGCATCCTAAGTGTCTATTGATAGATAAATGAATAAAGAAAATGTAGTATATATTCACAATGGAATATTACTCAGCCATAAAAAATGAAATCTTGCCATTTATAACAACATGGATGGATCTACAGGATATTATGCTAAGTGAAATAAGTCAGATGAAAAAAAATTATCATACGATTTCACTTATATGTAGAACCTAAAAACATACCAAGTGAACAAACACAAAAAAGTAGAAATAGACTCACAAATACAAAGAGCAAATTACTGGCTGCCAGAGGGAGGTGCATAGGGGTATGGGTGAAATAGATGAAGTGGAAAATAAGGAACAAAATTCCAGTTATAAAATAAATAAAATAAAAAGAGAGAGATGGAAACAAACCATAAGAGATTCTTAAATACAGAGAAGAAACTGAGGGTTGCTAGAGGGGTGTTAAGCGGGGGGATAGACTAAATGGGTGATGGGCATTTAAGGAGGGCATTTGTTGGGATTAGCACTGGGTGTTATACGTAAGTGATGAATCACTAAATTCTGTTCCTGAAATCATTATTACACTATGTTAACTAACTTATATTTAAATGAAATTAAAAATAAAATAAACAAGTTTGGAATGGCAGGTACAGCATAGGGAATGTAGACAATAATATTGTAATAACTTTGTATAATGACAGATGGTAACTACAATGACCAGGGTGAGCACCAAATAATGTATATAATTGTTGAATCACTGTGTTGTACACCTGAAACTAATATAATATTGTATGTCAACTACATATCAATAAAAAAAAAACTTAAAATAAGTTTTCATGATTAAACGCTATAGAGTATATTCAAATCATAGCTGTAACCGTAGGCTTGTTTGAAAAAAATTAAAATGGGTCAAAATGCCCACTTAAATGAATCAAATACATGAACTACATAAACTAAATATCATGATCTAAATTCGTGTTTTGAATAAACTTTCTTTTTCAAGCTGATTATATTGTGTTTGATAGTCATACTTTACTTTTGTAAATATTCAGGTTTTTTTTACCAAACCCCAAAAATCATTCAAAAGAAGGTTGTTTTCTCATCCATAAAATAAGCTTGTGATTACAAAAGGATGTGACATTTTGTTTCAGAACAAAAGTGTGAATCACTTTTCAATCAGATGGGGAGGGAACCTGATAACTGTCCCTCTGAAGACACTAATAACAGCAATAATAAAGATCACTTTTTATAATTATAGCAATAATAATAATAATAATAATAATAGCTAACATATTTAGCTCTGCCTGTGAGGCAGGCTTTGTGCTAAATGTCAATCTCATTTCATCCTCAAAATCTATGGATTAAGTCCTACTAATATCCTCATTCTGCCAATGAGGAAACTGAGGCTCAGAGAGAGAAACCTACCCACCCACGTTTACAGGTATCACATGCTTGAAGTGTTTAGTTTGCTCAGGCTACTGTAACAAAACAGCACAGATGGGGTGGTCTAAAGAGTAGACATTTACTTTCTCACAGTCTGGATCGCAAGAAGTCTGAGATTGGGAGGTTGGGTTTCTTCTGAAGCCTCTGTCCTTGGCTTGCAGATGACTGCCGTCTTGTTATGTCTTCACATGGTCTTTCTTCTGTGCTTGTGCATCCCTGGTGTTTCCCTGTGTGCCCAAATTTCCTCCCTTTAGAAGGACACTAGTCAAATTGGATTAGGACCCACCTTAATGGCTATGATTTTATTCAATCACCTCTAAAGATATTATCTTGAAATCCGGTTACATTCTGAGGCACTAGAGGTTAGGACTTAATATGTAGACTGGGGTGGGGGGCATAATTCAGTTCATAATAGGGGCTGTGATTCAAACCCAAGCCCTATGACTCCAGAGTCAAAATCTTAATTACTCAGCAATCCTGGCAGATGAGTCTCACACTATTCCGGGCAGTAAAAACGACCAGCATTGTCAGACTTGCTGTTATCTTCACAACCAACCATGCAGTGACTCCACTTATCTGTCATCTCCTTCAGGAATGAGGCCTTGAGCTCATACCAATGACATTTACCAGCTTTATTACTTACCCTATCATTTACAAGCAGCTAGCCCTAGAAGAAGACTCAGCTATGGTATCTACCAGCTGGGCAGTCACACAATTCTGTTTTAAGGTGTTGTTTATTCAACCCTCATGCATATCTTCATTTATTTATTCAACAATTATTTACTGAGTGCCTGCTATATTTCAGGCATTTTTATAGGCACTATTGAAATATCAACCAATTTAATCCTTACAATAAATACAAAGGTACTATCATTATTCTTATTTTATAGAGAAGAAACCAAGGCTCAAGGAGATTAAGTAATTTTCCTACAACTGCATCACTTAGGAGGTGAAGCCAGAGCCTGAAGAAAGCGGTTTGAAGAAGGCAACCTTCCTCCAAGTCCTTCACCTACACTTTAGATTTATCTTCCTTGCTAGCTTTTGAAGTGTCTGAAAAATGGGGGGCCTGGGTGGCTCAGTTGGTTGAGGGTCATGATCTCACGGTCTGTGAGTTTGAGCCCTATGTCGGGCTCTATGCCGACAGCTCAGAGCCTGGAGCCTGTTTCAGATTCTGTGTCTCTCTCTCTCTCTGACCCTCCCCTGTTCATGCTCTGTCTCTCTCTGTCTCAAAAAAAATAAATAAAGGTTAAAAAAAATTTGAAGTGTCTGAAAATTGATAATTACCACTGACATTTACTTAATTTTTTAAAGAAGAGTAATCATTACTATTACTGCTAACTTAATAGAACTCTCCTTTTACTCCACTATTATACATAATGTGAAACAGTTGCTGTTCTATTTAATCCATATATTTCAGAACAGCCAAGAAATCTGAGTTTTTGGATTCAAATTTTGATCTAGAAACTAAGATTTCACCTTTGAAATGGTAGAATTAATTTTTAAAAACAAAGAGGACACAATAAAAACAGTACTGGAAAAGTGTGAGGGGGTGGACCAGGACTTTTGAGGACTTTCAGGAAGATAGAATTGGACAGGCAGGATTGGTGTCAGTGGAGAAACCAGAGGGGAAGAAAATAGCCTGAGCTAAGCAGAAGTGAGCACAGGCCTTCTGTGAGAGCCCCATAGAAGCTGAAGTCATACCAGCAAGAGCAAACAGAAGTTGTTCTCAAGGGATTTACACATTAACTCTACTCAGGACAGTGGAAATTTTTGAGGATCTTCTTTGCTTCCTTACTCAGAGTCATTGATGATGTCAAGCTAAAATCTGAGAGCTGTACTTTTGAGAAAGATGGGAGTGGCGTGAGACTCCTAGTAAAAGTATAAAGAAAATCAGAGCATTCATGAGGAGTGGATATGGATATTTACAGTAGCCAGGGCTAGGGAATGACACAGAGAATATAAATCAAGGATGCTCTATCAAGGACTGAATGAATACCCTAAGCACCAGCTCTCAGAGGAACTCTCCTTACCTTGACATCACAGTCTGCTTCTCCTCACTGAATCCCACAGGGAAGCTGATCTGACAAATGTATCCTGCCCTAGTCCTTAGGTCCATAACCGACTCTCTCATTCAGTAGACAGCAACTCAGAACACCTCTACCAAATTTGTCTCCTGGCCAGCCTAGTTCATTGTTTGCAAATATAAATGGACAACAAAGAATCATCCTATTTTTTGAAGATCACCAGATTATAAAACCCTGAAAGTGAAAGAAGGAATGAATAAAAACTGAGCAATCAATGAAGTGAAAGCAGAAATGATCATCAGGAAAGATAAAATTATGAGTAATAGTAAAGGAATTTTAAAAGCTATTGCATCCATCAAATGATAACAAGCTTCTATGAAAAAAATGGGATATCAATTAATTAATCAGTTAATAAGAAAGGCTTGTTACAAAATAAATTGGCCAAAAGAAACACTGATAGAGTTGAACAATAAGATAAAATCATTTGAAGATTAAGTCAGATATCGGGAAGAGAAAGTTAGGAAGCTCTATCAGAACATAGATCAAAAAGACAAAAATGGAAAATATAAAGCATTCCAGAAGGAGAAAACAGAAACAATAGGGAAGAAATTATCAAAGAAATAACAGAATATCAACTTTCTTAAAGAAACAAGACTAATCTGTAAGGTAGTGTAAATGGAAAAAGTCCAATATCTACTTACACACATTCAAATGATAAACATTCCAGGGATTTGAAAAAATCCTAATAATTCCAGAGATTAAAAAATACTTATCTACAAAGAGAAGACAATGAGATGTACATGAAACTTCCTATCAGTAATACTGGATTCTGAAAAATAATAGATGTTCTCAAAGTTCTGAGGAAAACATACATTGCATATGAAAATTACATTGAATACTAACTACATATTTTAAATATTTTGTGTTGATTTTCAGTTTTTAAGACCAATGCAATATATTTAATTATATCTAGGGAACAGTATGTTGTTTTCATAGACAACATCATCTCTAACAAAATTTGGGAAGTAGAGGTGGAGTGAAGAAGAAAGAAAATATTGTGGGAGTATCAGACTCCCCAGCTTTCAAATTTTGTGAGTTGGCAAATTAAGAAACAGAGAAATATAAGGTATACTTTAAAAGATATAATTGTAGGGGTGCCTGGGTGGCGCAGTCGGTTAAGCGTCCGACTTCAGCCAGGTCACGATCTCGCGGTCCGTGAGTTCGAGCCCCGCGTCGGCTCTGGTCTGATGGCTCGGAGCCTGGAGCCTGTTTCCGATTCTGTGTCTCCCTCTCTCTCTGCCCCTCCCCCGTTCATGCTCTGTCTCTCTCTGTCCCAAAAATAAATAAACGTTGAAAAAAATTAAAAAAAAAAAGATATAATTGTAACTGCCAAGAAAAATGCAAATGGAAGGTGTTAATTGTGAACAATTTCTCTGGGGAGTGGAAGTGTACTTTCCTACAGTGTATGATTTTTACCATGCATCATGTCATATACATACACACATACATACATACATATGTATGTATGTATGTGTGTATGTATATGAATGATGTCTAAATACCAAAATGGAGTCAAGGGAGGAATGAACATTAATAGGAAGCTGTGGCTTTTGAGACCCAACTGCAGCTTTGGTGGCTTCTGGAGGCAGATGTGATTTTGGATTGCATTGCTGTTTGGAGGCCATAATTGTGCCTACAATGTTTAAATAGTATCAGAGAGGGTCATCTCTAACACTGTAGAAATAGGATGTGTACATATCAGCCAAGGGACGGATGGTCCTAGATGCATCAGTCAATATGCCTGCTGTGGCCCTTCGTCCTCTGCTCAAACTGTCCTACCCAGAACCCCATGGTGAAGGATGATGAAAGCAGCATCAACACCGGGCTTTGCATTGGAATGGCCAATGATTGAATTACAGTCCATCAATAGCCTACTCACTGGTCCAATGTGTGGCCTGGTAACTAGAATTGAAAAAATTCAGTGAATTCCTTTTCTCAGGAGTTTGAACTCAGAATGTGGAGAGATTGCTTGTAAGTGGACTGTGGCAGAGAGTTGCTGTGAAAAGGTCCATAAACTGCAACTAGGAAATCCCAGAGCCCCTCCAGTCCACAGCTATCCTACAATTCCAGTTGCTCAAGCCTCTATTGTACTTCTGTGCTTGATTTCCAAGGGGTTTCATCTCCTTGTTAGACCTTGTTAGACCTTCCAGTAACTACTCCTTTTACTTGAGTTAGCATGAAAGAGACTCTTCCATACAAGCAAAATCACTCTAATTGACAGAGAAGCCTGACAACGGTTTCATTTTGCATTCAGAAGGCAAGAGAAGTGTGGCGACTGCTGTCCCCTGGGACAATAGGGTGAGCTGGTTCCATACATGCAATCCAACTCTATATCACAAGAACTGGGTGTATGAGGCTAAGATTGCTTTTTCAAGAAGAGACATTTTGGGCATGCTGGGTGGCTCAGTCGGTTAAGCGTCCAACTTCGGCTCAGGTCATGATCTCACAGTTTGTGGGTTCCAGTCCCACGCTGGGCTCTGTGCTAATAGCTCAGAGCCTGGAGCCTGCTTCGGATTCTGTGTCTCCTTATCTCTCTGCCCCTCCCCTGCTGGCACTCTGTCTCTTTCTCAAAAAGAAATAAAAACCTTAAAACAATTTTTTTAAAAAAGCATCAGACTCTTGACTTCTGCTTAGGTCCTGATCTCATGTTTTGTGGGATCGAACCCCTCATCAGGCTCTGTGCTGACAGTGTTGAGCCTGCTTGGGATTTTCTCTCTCTTCTCTCTCTGCCTCTCCCCTGCTCATGCTCTTTCTCTCTCAAATAAATAAGTACACTTTTTTTTATAAAAAGAAAGAAGAGTAGGATTTTTTTAAATTGCTTAATTTTTTTCTTTTTAAAAGATGTGTGATCTATTTGGATTGGAGATCTCAAGATAGTTCTCAAAGCCTCCAGTCTTCTAAAATGAGCCTAGGAACAATATTATTTTAAATAACCTTAAAGTTATATTTAATGACAATTTTGTTTTTCAGACACTCAGGTAATGGAACTTAGACTGAATCTAAACCTTCAAATCAAGAAGCAATATAGATGTTTGGAAGCTAGCAGAGCAACTCCCTTCCTTGTTAAACCCTTCTCCTGGAGCCCTTCCCAGGAGGCTTGAGAAAGAGGAGAGAGGCAGCCAGGCCAGGCCCTTCCATCCTCCCGTGAAGACAAAAATTTCACAGAACATGAACATCAAGCAGGGCCACTCTGTGAGGCTGATGGAGTGAGACAGAAGTAGGATCACTGGGCAATTTTGTCTGAACTCAGACAAAACATGAACATTGCCCAAACCATGGAACTGACCTAACTGACCCCTAACTAAATAAGCTTTATTAAGACACCCCATCATAGAATTAACCCCACTTCCTGGGAGCATCCAATTAGAGTAGCGCCCCACTTTCTTAGCTGTCCTCAAATCACTGAACAGAAGTTCAAGTGCTTCTTAGTGAGTCCTTTCCAATGCCTTCTTCCTGAGATGCCCTCAGTTCTCCCCAGACTGTGCTCTCTTTCCTTCAAAGAGCAGTAAACCTCATTTGTTCAGCAACAGATGTGTTCCTGGTGGCACTCGGCCGGGATTTGACAGGCCTTGCGAGGGTCACATTCGTTGCTCCACTCTGAGTATTAATTGTCTCAGATCGTCAAAGAGCAACTCCCAGAACTAACTTTCTTGGTCCAGGCAAGAATCATCAGTGATTACCAAGCACATCTTAGCTGCCAGGTTCTTTATATGGATTGACTCATTTGATCCCCACAATGGCCCTATGAATTCCTATGAATTGATGAGTTTAGTACCCCATATACAGATGAGGAAACTGAGGTACAAAGTTTATAGCACTACTAAGTGACCGAGCCAGGAGTCTAAGACAGCCTGCTGGCCTGGCTGTAGGGCACCGGGGGTCCACACCACCCTGCCCCCCACTGCCCTAGTGCACAGTGCTCTTGTGTGCCACTGAAGAGTGTGAGGTCACTGGTCACTGTGCTATCCGCCTACAATGAAAAGCACTATAATAAGCGATCCCAGAGATTTCACTGCTGGGTTCCCTGGAAGATATGGAAGAATGCACATCCACAGGATGAAGAAAATCTTCCTAATAACAGTTAATCAGAAATAACTGAGCTTCTAAGCAACTGGATTTTTTTTTCACCTAATGAACACATGGATTATAGAATTCAGAATTTGCAACCTAATTTTAAGAAAGGTATGGGATGATTCTAAGTTGAATAAACCTAACCAAGAAAAATATTCCTTTTGTGTTTTTCTCTCAATTTTACTAATGCAGTTGAGAGAACATTCCTGCTTGGTAGTAACATGACTACCATTTATTTGTCTCCCCAGAAAGAGGGGTGCTGAGGTACAAGAGCCTTAGAAGGCAGTGGTTAATACTTAGTGAGATTTCAATAACTTAGTTTCATTTTATTTTAATTTTGTAATTACCTTCCATCTATGGCCTACTATACTGTTTTTTTTTTCCATTTATGAGTGATATAAAGTTTCATTTAAAATTATTTCAGTATAAATTTGAGTTCATTTAAATAAAAATGTAAAATAAATAGTGATACAGGTGGTAGGAAACCAAACAGGAAACCAAAAATCATGGGGCACCTGGGTGGCTCAATCCCTTAAGCATCTGACTCTTGATTTCTACTCAGGTCATGTTTCCTGGGATCCAGCCCTGTGTTGGGCTCTGCGCGGGCAGTGTGGGGCCTGCGTGGGATTCTCTGTCTCTGTCTCTGTCTTTCTCTCTGCCCCTCCCCTGCTCACACTGTCTGTTTTTCTCAAAATAAATAAATAAATAAATAAACTAACAAACTTAAAAAACTTTTTTTTTTTTTTTTTTTTTTTTTTTTTTTTTTTTTTAAATCATGAAGGTGTTTTGGGAAACCCTGACTTCAGTGTCCTCTTCGCCTTGGATGCTGGAACACCAGAGTTTAATTCATTGGTCATTGATCTCCAGGGCGCAGTTCCCAGCTGCATGAATTTCTCCCTCCAGTCCAACTCCTGTCTTTATCTTCTACCTCCTCCCTCACTTTCCCCTCTGTCTTCCTGTCTTACTACCCTCCCTCTTTCAGATGAAATTAGTGGAGGCGGGGGGGGGGGGGGGGGGTGGGGGGGGGGAGAGTAGGGACGACTTAATAAAGAACATCCCTTTGCTTTGGTAACACCGTGCCCAAAGACTGCAAGTGACCTGGACCACCTGCCCCCTAAATGCGGTGCGGGGAGCTCTCAGAAAGCCCCGGCGGATTCCCTCCCGTCCCGTGAAGTTTTCATTCTCCAAGCGGCGCAGGAACAGCGTTTCTAAAACTGCTTGGACAGCGGATTCTTTGGCCCTCCTGGGTTCCATCTCAGAGTCACTGTGAGAGCGTGTTCCTGTAAGAAGAGTGAGTGAATTAAACCACTTCGGCGGAAGAGCCAGGGAGCAGATGCCGCAGATGTGGCAGACTCCGTAGCACCTGGACCTTCACTCCTCTCCAGCCCTCGGAGAGTTTGGGGGAAGCCCCTGCGGGTGGGATGGGCTTGAGGGCCGGGATGGAGCCTGACTCCCGGCATTGGGAAGGCAGTGGGCAGCGCTGGGGAATAACGCCCCGGACCCGGAGCCCCGGCGTCACAGCCCCAGACTTCCTGGAAAGCCCAACAGTCTAGACGTGCTGGGTTTAGATTCTCCCCTCTCCGAGAGTTCTCAGGAAGTTTGGGGGAGGGGCGAGCCGCTGTCTCCCCTTCGGGCGCGGGAGGCTGAGCCGGGACTGCGGCAGCGGCGGGTCTCCAGCTGTCACGTCCCCGCCCACGGGCGGGCTCCGGGGCTCCCGAGAGGGGCGGCCGGGCGCGGGCGCGGGCGGGGGGCGGCGGCGGGCAGAGCGCGCGGGCCGGCATGGAGGGACTGGTCCTGCTCAATGCCCTGGCCACCCGGCTGCTGTTCCTGCTGCACTCGCTGGTTGGGGTCTGGCGAGTGACCGAGGTGAAGAAGGAGCCGCTGTACTGGCTGCTCGCGCTGCTCAACCTCTTGCTCTTTCTGGAGACTGGGCTCACCCTCAAGTTCAAGCGCGGCAGAGGCTACAAATGGTGAGCGCACCCCGGGAAAGGGCGGGCGCGCGGAGTCCCTGGGCGCTGTGCCTTACAGCTCGCGGGCAGCCCAAGAACCCATCTCCCCGCAGCCCGCCGATTCCTTACTCGGGTACGGACCCTCTTTGTCCTCGCCCGGAGCTTCCAAGGAGCGCGAGACCTTGCGCATCTCTGGGACCCGCCGGAGTACCTCGCGGTCCCAGGGCTACACAGGGAAGGCTCAGTCGCTGCCCGGTGTCACCCAGTCCCAGATTTGGTAACTTGGAAGATATGAAAAAAGAAAGGAGGCGCTTGCCTGCTCTACAGAAGGTGCTCCAGAGAGGGGGAGTCGTGCGGCAAGGGGGTGTCCATGTGCCCTGCTCCCTGGGGTGTGTGAGTGTGCATTCGCATGCAGGTGTGGGGATGGCTCCAGAGAGGGGGAGGTGTGGGGCAAGAGGGTGTCCACGGGCCCTGCTCCCTGGGCTGTGTGCGTGTGCATTGGGGAGTCGTGGGGCAAGGGGGTGTCCATGGGCCCTGCTCCCTGGGGTGTGTGCGTGTGCATTCGCATGCAGGTGTGGGGATACATTTCGCTGGGCACCAGCGACTTTTGTGAGAGCTTGTGTGCATAGAACAATCTCCCAGGGTGAGAAGTCCCTCGAAGCACTTCTGTGCCTCTTTGCTTCCTTTAGCCGGGGGCCCTGGCATGGCACCCGCTTCAGGTGTCCTGGTTCCTTCAGAGCTTGGTTAATGGTAAGTTCATCTTGTCAAAGAAGGGTTGCCACGCAACCTCAACCTGCAAGAACTGCCTGACGTTTTATTTGCTCCCTGAAGATTTGAATGGCAATAGAAGAATTGAGAAAAAGATTATTTTGCCATTTACAAAGAGTTTCCACCTCCATCCCTGCACTCCCAGGAGGTTTTCATCCCAAAGTTCTCCAAGTTAGGCCTCTTCCTATATTAATTTTTAAAAACTAAAATTATGGTCACATAAAAATTCAGTAAAATGTTTGCTATACATTAGTAAAAACAAAACAAAAACAAAACAAAACAACAAAAACCACCAGTAAGTCTGTGTTTTCATATGTCGATACTTTTAAAAATACCTAATCTACAAGAAAATATTATTAGTCAATTCAAATGCTACATACACGATGGCATTATAGTTAGCCACCAAATTAAGGGGGAAGAAAACCCCTCTCTATAGTTTTATAGATTAAGCTGCAAAAGGCTGTGTATTTCGTGACAGTTCAGGGATGAGATCCTGTTGTCTCTTAAGATGATGTGAATCTTGCTTAAATTTTCCACTGTTGAAAAATTTCTAGAATTATCAATGAGAAAATTATTCAAGTAGAATCCTAATATAACAAAATAAGGATTGGGATGTCACTATCCCTCTCTCTCACTATGAACAGCTTATTAAGCAGGAGAGATTTGAGGTACTTTCCAATGTACCTTTTAAGAACCTCAAAAAAAAAATGGCATTAGCTTCCCCCAATAAGCCTTAGGGTTAAAGAAACAGAAGTGGAGAAAAGTGTTCACGCAGCAGGTCATGTGAGATTTATTTAGTTTTTTACTGATCAGTTTTAAGATGCTAGGGTAGAAAATACCTTCTGTAACAGGAGCATGAGGTCTGAGGCTGAAAAGTGTTCCATGAAAGATAATCTTGTCACCAACTATCACAGCTTCTGGGAGAAATGTCAACCTCAGAGGAAGGACCAACTCAACCAGCCCTAAAATATCCTCCCTCAATATACTCCCTCCAAATATACTCCCTCCAAGAGTAAACCAGAGGCCTTAGCTCATGTGAAGTCAAAATTCCTCTTCAGTTGTATAGCAATACTGTAGCCAGTTGAAACTTTACCTCCATGTCTATACCATCATTGGCAGCTGATTCAGACTGGTATGTAACTTACCACTAAGAGAGGAAAGAGATTGGGGCAAAAATGGGTGATCAATGTGTAGAGTTAAATAGGGAACTGGGGACGTAGTCATGTGTGGTCTCAAGATCAGAAGAAAAATGGAGTAATCTGGGCTTTCCCACTTACTTGCTTTGAGGCGTTAAGTTACTTAACCTCTCTCACCCTTAGTTTCCTCATCTATAAATACATATAGGTTGTTATAAATCAAATGAAATAATATATTTGATAGTCAATGAATAAAAAAGGAGTGTTTTTTTCTAGATCCTAGGGTTTTTCTTATTATTATTAAAAACCCCTTTGTGTCAACTGGACACATTTTCTGTCTGTACAAGTCCAACAACTTTACTTGAGGGACTGGCCAATAAACCATTGATTCAGAATCAAAAAGTAAAAAAAAAAAACATTCTCACCTTTATTTCAGAACAGTCCAATGATGTATACTGTGTATTATAGCACTAATTCAGAAAAATTGTGCTGGCTCCATATCTAGACTAATATTTTAAAATAAGCAAAGAAAACAGTAGATTTGGCTTATAAAATTTCAGGAACAAATGAGTCCTTATAAATAATGTAAATAGAAATGTGATTGATAATGCTTTGTTCTACTGATCTTACCAAATGCTTTGTTCTATGAGTCTGCAAATGTGGTCATTTTTTGTGGTGGACAAAATTCACACACTATTCTGTCAAAAGGAAAAAAAGTCAGAAGATGGGATGCTTAAAAAATATAGAAAAATATAGAAAATTATCCCTGATATAACATGGTAACAATGAAAAAGGATTTGATTTGGGACATATTTCTTTTCTGGGCTGAAGTTTTCTGAGTAAGGCAAGGCATAGTTTTTGTTATATTTGATTGTTAAAAAATAGTTTCAATCAGAAAATCAAGACTGATGAAATAAAAAAAGAGATAAGTACATGTTATGACAGTGTCTATATCTGTATACAGGAAAATGCAGATCTATCCATCTATCCATCTATCTACATGCAGATCTATATGTTATATGCTTTTTGATTCATTGGCCTTACATTTTAGAATCTACCCTATAGATCCAAAAGTACTCATATGTAAAGGCATATGTACAAAATATTAATTTCCATTTTGTACGTAGAAAATAAAGCTAAAAACAACCTGATTATCTATCATGACTGTTTGAAAAATTGTAATATACTCACACTATATATAGTTTACTGGCATTAAAAATAATGAGCTAGAGTTTAGCTATTGACCTAGATGGATGTCTATGGTATGTTGTCAGGAGAATAAAGTTACAGAATTATGTGTATTATAGGCTAAATTTTTAAAAAACTTGTTAAATAATTATCCTTTGTATCAATTGAATACATTATCCATTTATAAGTCAAGAAAAAGAATAAGAAGATGAATCCTTCCCATACTTAAACTCAATCAACCAATAAAATAATGCCTGAATGGTAGATTAAGGTCTGTATACACAAGAGGTGAATGATTCTTTTCTGGAACATCGGATCCATGAACCTCCATTAGACTACTCAGAGCTACTTTGAACATTGTTCTTTTTACTAAAATCTGCACGTGGCCCCAAGTAAATCAAACTTACAGAAATCATGGAATGATACATTGAGCTATAGAGGAAAATGTGAACAAAGTTTCCTAAAACATACCAAACATATTACACTTGTCCAAAGAATGTTTCTTTAGCTATCCTTTGGAAAGGAAACATGGCACTAGCACTGCTGAGCTCAGCTGTCGGGGGACAGCAACATTACATCAACACTAATAACTTACAGTTGGACAAGTTTAATGTGTTGGAATCCTATAGAATAGAGAGGGCAAGCCAACGGACACATCCCCTGTTAAGCTCAATAAATGTGTGCTAGTAGAATTCGCTCCTTTTCACCTGGTATTTATTGATTTCATGTGCATGTTCACTTATATTTCTTTAAGATGGAGACTAGTATCACTTGCTGTATTGTTTCTTGATTTTATTCTCTATGGTCCAGTTAACAATTCAATAGATCCATGAATTACCATTTAGGTAAAGTCAAGCACAAGACGATGTTTCTGTTGATTTTTTGCCACTACCGATCAGGTATTTTTCAAGGGTTAGAGAAATGACCAAGACTGTGACAAGTTTGAAGCCTGTTCACATGAAAGCAGGAGGTATCTAAGAATAAATAGAAATCTAAGTTGAATTTATTGGTAAAAGTACAGAATTTTAAGCACTGAGCTTTCTTCCTCAGAATCCTAAGCATATAAGGTAAATATAATTGAGTTAATAAAATACCTCACTTATTTGGTCACCTTTCTTCATTATCTCTCTTTCCTTTTTCCTTTATTGAGTTTAATCAGATGTCTGTTTGTTGAATCACCTAATAAGTACATGCAATACTATGCTAGACACTGTGTGAATAGGCAAAAGAAACAGAAAACAAACACACTTGAGATTTTAAAATAAAGGGTAGTATTTTGATTAAGTGCTCAAATGTGTGGGAATAAGAATAATTATGAATATTTAGCATTTGTTGGCGTGCAGGCTCTTTTAAGTGTCTTACACAGATTAGCCCACATGACCCTAACAGCAACTGCAACGATTTTCTGTTTCTCTGTCTTCCCCAATTTTTAGATGAGGAGACTGAGGCACAGAGCTGTGAAATCAACTGAAGGAGCAGAGGTATTAAGAGTCCAACAGTTTAGAGGAGAAAAGATGTGACGAAGTGTACTGGGGATGGGGTGGGTAGAGACAAGCGATGTCATGGCATTTGAGCTGGATCAGGAAAAATGGGTAAGAGACAGGAATGCAAAGGCTGTGTAGGTAAAGGATGTCCTGAGGGAGGTGAGTGTAGGGAGACTTGAGCAGATTTCTCCGGAGGAAGCACACAGCCTTATCATTCTCGATTCAACAAAAATACCTGAAGCAGCCAATATGTGTTAGACATTGAGTGTCAGGAATATGGAAGTGAATAAAATGGGTGAAATCCTGCCTGGAGGGAACTCACATTTGGTCAGGGGACTCAGAAAATAAAGAAGTAAATAATAAACAAGTGAGCTAGTAAGTAACAAATGAGTGATCAGAACTCTGGAGGCTTGAGTGGCAGGAGTTCCAGATGGATGAAGCAGCAGGGGAAGATTCCAGTGGGTGGTCAGAGCCTCACTGGGGAGGCAGCATCTGAGCTGAGTCTGTTAGGAGGAAAAGCCAGTGTGGGAAGAGCCAGGGAAACACAAAAGAGAGAGGGAAGAGTTAAGTGTGCCCTGGGACATTTCTGACACACCCCCAGAAGACAAATAAAACTGGCTTTCTTTTCTACTCTTCCTTATCTCTACTCTTCCCCATGTCCTTTGCCAACACAGAAAAATTCCTTCTGGATTTTATACTGTTACCATATCTTATTTGAAGCATCATGTGTTAGCAAATATCTGGGTATCTCCGAACTCAAAATAGGAAAGACGAATTAAGAATCAGAAGGGATTCTATCCTAAACTGATTTCAAATTCAAACCAGTTTTGTAAAAAACAAAAACAAAAAACAAAAAAACAAAAGCTGAATGAAATCTGTTTTGAATACTCAATTGTATTTGGAAGGTTCAACAGCAGAGATGGAAACCTAGACTTGACAGATGCCACATGAAGCCTGATCTTGAAGGAGTCTTGGGTAGTGTAGGAGAAATTCTTTGTCTGATGTAATTCTGTAGTGTTCGACAAATTGTTTACAAAAATGCCAGCGAGAAAGTTGGGAAATAAAAGCATTCTTCTCCTGCTCATCTTTTTGGCTATCAGAGAGGATGAAATAAAAGGGTTTAGAAGCAGACCCTGTGATTTCCATATGACCAACTTGCACACTGGACATTCTCCCTGCAGATAGACTATTTCTTTTATTGTTTGCACTTACTGTCCCGATTTCCTGAAACCTCTCTTTAGCTTTTCAGTTATTCTAGTAACACTTCCGACAGTGCACTGGGTTTATCCACCCTGTCCGCAGTGTGTGTACAGTTTTATAATACTTGTCTTCACATGTGTTTGTGTGTATGTGTTTTATATCCTGAACCTTGAGCCCAATGCACGAGGATGACTTAAATTTGCATGTTTTTGGAGGCACACATTGAATGTTAGCAGCAAATGACTTTGTTTTTAGTGATCTGAGTCATAGCTTAAGAAGAGTCTTACCCTCACTTGAATTAGTACTGTGCTTCACTCCCAAAAAAAGTCGTATTTTCTTCTTTTATTTCACAATGGACTTGGGACGAAAGCAATAATTGTGTCTGCATAATTAATAATAATTCTAAAAGAATGGGACCCCCAGGAAACTGAACCATTAAGTAATGTCCATGCTTTTTCGATGAGTATGTTCAACTGAGACATTTAGAACTGAAAATTATGGTTATAATATTTTGTAACTTCTTGTACTTGACAGGAAGAGAAGCAAAGTGCAAATTGGTGTGGGCAGCTCTCGTGAGTCAGTATAAATATATCTTTACTTCTAAATTCCATGCACTTCCCTTTCTCATGGTAGTGCCATTATTTGCATTCAGCATCAGGACAAATCTGAATAGTTTAACTTCTTTTCCAACAGTGGAACATTCACTTTTCCATCAAGGTTTATCCGCCTCACGTGCACATCCCTCACTACTCCAGAAGGTCCTCTGAAGGACTGTTATCAGAAGAGTTAGATCTAGGGTATCTACATTATTCTGTTAAAAAAAAATCAGTGTTTTGTTTTGAAATAAAATAGGGTTTTTATATGCAAGTATCAAAAAGTGTTCTTTGAAAGTCACATGGAAATAATATTAAGGACATACAGATTGTTGGTATAAAATGCTAGTGTGGGGACTGATTTTATAAATTTTTTAAAATATTTATTTTTGAGAGGCAGAGAACGAGCGGGAGAGGGGCAGAAAGAGAGAGGGAGACACAAAATCCCAAGCAGGCTCCAGGCTCTGAGCTGTCAGCACAGAGCCTCATACGAGACTCGAACTCATGGACTGTGAGATCATGCCCTGAGCTGAAGTCTGATGCATAACGGACAAAAGCCACTCAGGCGCCGCCTGATTTTGTTTCTTTTCTCTGAGTATGAATCCACAGTAGTTGTTTAGGAAGGGGTATTATATTTTATCCTCGATTTGTCTGACCTCACAGAGCCAGCTGGCATACAGCTAACAATGTTGTGCACTTATCAGAATAACAATTAATATTCCTTAGGGGGGAAAAAGTCCTCTCTACCATCAGGGCAGTTGCCAGCCCTTGTTGGGTCCTTCAGTATTCCTTTGCTTTCTTATTTCCCTGAATTAGCCTCCTATCTCACACACCTGTTTTAATCCACCTCGAATAGCTTCCTGATAAATTGGCTGTGCCATTTTCTGACAGTGCGTTAACAGTAGTGATGAGTATGATGATGAAGGGGACAGTGATGGTGATAATGGGGGTGGAAACAGTTATCAATTACTGAGTACTAACAATACTGCAAGCCTGCTTTACATCCATTATCTCTGGGAATCCTCGCAATAACCCTATGAGTTAGTTTTTATCTTTTTTTTTCAAGTTTCTTAAGGTTTATTTATTTTTGAGAGGTAGAGAGCGCAAGTGGGACAGAGGCAGAGGGAGGGGGGACAGAGGATCCAAACCGGGCTCTGCGCTGACAGCAGCGAGCCTGATCCTGGTCTTGAACTTATAAACTGTGACATCATGACCTGAGTTGAGGTCCCTCACCATCTGAGCCATCCAGGTGCCCCATGAGTTAGTTTTAATCTTCATTCCCATTTTATGATGAGGATACTGCTGCACAGCAAGACTCCATCACTTATGTAAGGTCGCAACTAGTTATAAAAAGATCACAAAAACAATTCCTAGCATACACTGAGTCCTCACATTTACTGAGCCAAGAATTCACATTGTCCACATTACTTGATTTGGTCCTCACCATAACCCCAGAGTTATTATTCTCGCTTCTCCTGGCAAAGGAGGAAGCAAAACCTCAGAGAAGGAGTCTCCATCCCAGCACTGAACTCCATCAGCCTATTTCTTGTGCTCTGCATTCAACATCTGATTGGGTTTTCTCTGTGGAAAATACAACTACATAAATTTTTAGGATCAAGGATTCCCGATAGCAAAGAAAGGGTCAAAGTATTTTTCTATTTTTCAAACTTGGGTTGGCAAAATTCTGGGGGACCTGAAAATGAGCACTGGGATGATTTTGCCTAGTGCAGACTTTGGGAAAGTCCAGACTACACATGGACATGTCTCAGAGACATACTTGCACAAGCAGACATACTTGTAAAACCAAAATAGGATGTAAAACAAAACAGAAGAGGAGGAAAAATCTCGAGTGCCTTTATTTTGGGTCCCAAAGTAAAAAACAATCTCTTCTACAGACCAGAAATAAATACCACTGTCTTTTATAGAATGAAATAAGTTAAAGCATTACATAAATACCATCCATCATGCATTTTATCCTCTCAGAGACCATTAAAATTCCTGTAGTCATTAACATTTAAGTTCACTTAATCATTAAACAATCATTTATTGTACTAAGTGCTATAATGATGTTTTTGAAGGAATATAAAATAGAGGCAGTTATATGGGAACAGGAGAAAACAACACTCTGAGAACAAAATAATTTTCCACGAATTAAGCCCAAGACTGCAGAATGTCTGCAGAATAAAGATATGATCAGTACAGTAGGCTTGTTAGACAAGGAAAATTTCTCAGGTAAGTGATTTATGTACGAGTTTCTGTAGTAGCTGGGGTTTTAACAAGAGTGTAGAGAAGAGAGAAGGGCTTTTCAGGTGGAAGCAATATCATGATGGCAGGGTTTTAGTTGGAACCAATTCATTTAAGAAGATGCCATGATTTTCTTTGCCTCGGAAATTTTCCATGAGAAAAATAATACATAGATCCTAAAATTGATGCAGATTTTGTTTAGTCGTCCTAAAGCACACTGCTGAGTTTTGAACGTGAGCGACTCCAATTTTAATAAAGCTTGTTCTTGCTTTAGGTATCCTTTTGGAAAATTTTAAGTGAAGTATATAGTACTAATTTTGCTGCCAGCTTATATCATAATTTGGGAATATGACTTTATTTAAAAAAAAAAAAACAACCGGCAGCAGCAATCAATGAAAATTACAATTAAGAGCCCTAATATTCACCTTTGGAGGTATTCTCTTTGCAAAGTCTAAAAGTGGGCATTTTTTAAAGGGCTTTTGAGGTATGAAGAATGGTTCCACTGCAGGGGGTATTTCCAGCCCTTATGAAATTCCTCCCAGGCTCTCTGTTCTTGTGCTTAGTCCGCTCTCTCATAAGATCAGACAGACAAACCCATCATCTGATTTTGGCACCTATTAAAACACGCACACTCCTTGTTAAATTTTTCCTTTTAGGGGCAGGTCTCATGAGTAAATGCCCAGTTAGTTTTGGCCTCCTCCCCTCCCTAGTGGGCGGGCACAGGCAAAGGGCTCTGGGAGGGAGGTGATTGTGAGGTTATGGTAAGCTAGTTAAGAAGGCCAACAAAAGGGTGGGGGCTGGAATTGAACTAGTGACTTCCCAAGTGTTCAGAGTTTCAGTGGTCTGCAAGAGCATTGGGCACATTTGGAGGTGTATGCTGAGGCTGTCATATTGGCCACTCTTTCCTGCTCTGTATTGACATAAAGCCCTTGATGAGCAGCCCAGAGGGAAATCGTGGATGTTAAGGCCCACTTGGAGAAAGCAGTCTGCGTGAAAGAGGGCAGACAATCCTTAAACTGTGAGATACCCTTTGGGGGCTTGTGAAAGGGTATCTTGACCCAGTTTCTTGATTTCCATGAAATTAGGCCTATTATCATAAAATGCCCTGGAAATTTTATTGAGGATACTCAAGGCAGTTGAACGTGAGATTGTGAAACTAGTATCCTTACAACTCCAATCCACCTTTGTAGAGTAGGGAATACTGAAGAATGAGATACAAGTAAAATCATGATCCACATTGAAGTAATCTTGGAACATTATTTTGCTTCACTTAAATATTATCTATTTTCTGATTCATGTGTATGATTAGAAGACTAGAATCCTCATTGTTTTCAGAGAGGAAAGCTAAACAGGGTCGTAGGCAATAGGATAGTTAATTTTTCTATTTGCTTATTTATATTGTGATATGCTTCTGAGATGAATGAATCTTACTTTCTCAATAAGGAAGCACTAACTCATTTTTAGAAAAAATAAAATGGAATCCTGATTTTAGACTAATGGTGAACTAAGGTAAATAAGATCCCTTTGTAGGGCCAAATTGTTAAATGTCATGAAATAATCATTTTGTGAAAAAATGACACACATTTGTTGAAATGACAACTTTTTATGATAAATAATATTTTTGGATGAAACGAACTGAAAAAAAATGAGGATAGACCTTTAACAGCTCAGGGAAGTGTCTAGCATGTAGGAAATAAACATCTCTACTTGGTAAACAAATGAGTACATAAACAAATAGAGGAAAAAAAAAACCTTCAAGATAGGTGATACTCCTGCCATGTACTTTAATGAGAACTGATAGGGTGAATAAACCCTGAAGTTTCAAAACCAAAACTAAAATACCAAACTTCTGTGGAGAAAAAAGAATATCTTTAGGAATATATTAATTTAAAAAAATAGCTAATTCAAATAATTTGTCACTAAAGTATTAATGTTGCACACATTCTGTATTCTGACAGAGTAGTAGGAATTGGTATTATAGTAAAGCTGAGTCTCTAAGGGCAGATAGTGGATTAGTAATGGGGTAGTACACATTTTATAAAAATCTCCCTCTTGGACATATCTTCTGAATTTGATCATAAGTTTATCAGTTTTTGTTAGTTTGTGAATAAATAGTGTATCTTATATTTAAAAACAAGTATCCAGAAACCTGATTTAAGTTATTTCTGGGTTGGCTAGATCCTTCTATGGTATTAGACTTCGTACAAAATACTTGGCATTGACTTACTTCTGATGCCATTAAGACATAAAGACTGGAGTAAAATTATTTGGTAGCTCCTAAGAAAAGGCACACAATTTGATTAATTACATAGAAAAAGGTGGGGTCGGGTCTAGTTTTTAATTTTTAGAGTTCAGATTCTCCTTGGTTCCAAAGGTGAATTACACTGACAATGCATGATCAAGAATATAGCAAACCTTCTAACTAATAAGTAGTGGTTAGAGTGTCACCTTGAAATATTAAATCTTTCATAGTAGCAAAACAATATTATATTCATATAAAAACAGAATAATTAATTTCTTCAGTAAAACTTCTGATAAGATTCCATTTATGATGATATTTTAAGAGGAAATTTCTAGCTAAACCAGCAACAGATTGTCAAGAAAATAGAAAACAGAAAAATCAACCAAGGCCTGATCAAATCAATAAATATTTATGGGTAACCCACCTTGGGCCAGGTACTGTGGGAGGACCTGAGGGTATAACGATGCACTCACACTTTTTGTGCTTATACTACCTACAATTGCCAGGAGACAACTGATGGGAAACATGCACATACACATGCACACACATACAGTTATAAATATTGAGGACCTATAAGGTAAAAGTGAAGAGTGCTATAGACAAGCATGACAAGGAAATCTAATTGAGACTGGAGGGACAAGAAAAGTTTTTCTGTAGAGTTCCATATACCTGACATGAGCTATGAAAAGGAGATACACGGGTGAAAAGTGGGTGGGATAAAGAGATATTTCAAGGGAGAGAAATACATGTGTGAAGGCCTGAGTTAGGAAGACACATAGGTTTTCTCCAGAAATGAATAAAAAGCAATGTTATAGGAGCACAGTGAGGAAAAATGGCAAGCAACAAAGCCCAAGAGTTAGGCCGGGTCCTGACCGTGCAACATTCTGTAGGTCATCATGGGCAAATGGCCCATGCAAACCACAACTGTATAACAGTAATTGCCATAACATCGAATATGGAGTTTGTCCTCAGCAGCACAAATTTCCTTTGATTCAAGATGTCTTAAATAGCTTTAGTTTGGGGAATTATAGTTTGAAAATAGGATTGATTGTGAGTTGGTTGAAGAAACAGTCTTCCGAACTGGTGCCCTCTGGGTAGGTACCAGTTATGTAGCTGTGAGTTTACTTGTAGAACGGAGCCTAGACAGGGGAGTAGCTCACATGTATTAAGCATCAGGCCCGTGGCACACACTGCCTCATTTAATCCTCACACCCATCCTAGGAGGTGGGTGTTATGGTCTCCATTTTATAGATGAGGACACTGAGTCACAGGGAAGGTAGTGAATTCCACTACCCTGGAAGAGACAAGATTCAAATTTGGGTCTCCTAGGTTTGTGAAATTTCTACTGCAGTGTAATAATTCCTCAAGGGACACACTCTGGGAGCATACTAGATCTCATGGAATGGGAATAAAAGTCAGGTAGATGCTAGTACCCTTCATTCCCTCCATTTGCTTAGTCCTCCCATTATTCATAAATTCACAGATTAAACATTTAAGGATGTGCTTAGTAAGCATTTATTAAAGACTTAGTAAGACACCTGATACCACTGAGAAGAGGAAAAGATGAATGAGAAGAGGGAAGGGACATAAATATATAGAAGACTCAAAAATCTCCCTTCAAGGAGCCTTTATTAGGAAAGCTAAGGCTTATATACACATAACCATGAAATAGGGGAGAATATGTTGGGTCACGGGAGAAATATAAGCTAAGATTAATTCCTGCTATGCTTCTGAAATACAGGTAGGATGTTGATGGGTAGAGATGTAAGAGGACAGCATTCCATAGCAGGCAGTCATAATTTGGGAGGACATTTGCTCTAAAACCATTTCAGAACCTCTCTTCTCAGATTAATCAAGCTAACAGAGCATGGAACACTTTGTTCTATATATGGCTAAAATGTAATCCTCATATCCAAAATACAATATATTTAGACACATTTTAACACTTCCCTAGATCATTGAGACTTCTATTTTCTCCATAAGTTTTGCTGTTGTTTTAATTTAATTTCAGCTGTACAATGACCACTGCCTGCTACAGGGAATTAGAAGGAGAGGAAGGAGAGAAGGGACCTCCTGATGCTGCTTTGCTATTATTTACCTTGGGGTGCTGTGCATTTCATCAATAACTCTACCTGGAAGCTTCCTGAAATTCCAGCAAATCCTCTCAGGTGTAGGGTTAAGAGGATGGGACATGTGAGGAAAAGGCTATGGACTGAGTTGAATAGGATAAATTCTTGGGCTTTCGGTGCGATTGCTTCTTTCTACCTCCTTTTCACTTATGTCAAAAAAGTCTGTGAAGATGAACTGAAGTGAGGGGAACTTTAGAGAAAACATTTTATTTTGTTTTGGGGCTATGACACAGGACGAGAAAAGGGAAGTGGAAAGACTAGAATATCGAAGCTTTGAATATCAGATTACAGAATTTAGATTTTCTGTGGCAGGCAACATAGAAAATCTTGGATCTTGAAGTTTTTAGTTTTGGTGTTTTGATATAACCAGATTCCTAATTAGAGGAAGTATCTTGAAATGGGATAGTATTTTATTTTTCAATTATAGAAATAAGCCTCATGCATAGAAGATGTTAAGAGTTGTTATCTGTTTAACCTTGTTTAAGAGCTATCATATGTTCAGTCCAGAGTTTCCTTAGATATTATTGTAATGGCATTGTTAGGGGAGTCAATCTCAAAATTAATCCCAAGAGAGTCAAGAAAACTGCAGTCCAGTGGACATTTGACATAGCAGAACAAACATTTACATATTCCAAATGTCCTTGCGACTGGAAATCATTTCCTTTCTTAGTCACACAAAGGAAATACTCTCTCCTGATGTTTCCCTTGATATGTAAGGTCAAGGAATTAATCCCCCCCCCTTTTTTTAGGCGGATGTTCAACCATGGGGCTTTTGCTCTCTCTCCATTGCCCAGCCATCTGCCAAGATTTCAATAATATCATGACCTATAACCTTTGTTTCAAAATTGGTTCTTTGCAGGAAATCAAAGATGGAGGAATTTCTATATTAAATACTGATTTTTAAAGAATTCGCTTTCTTTTGTCCTTTCTCTCTTCTCCCCAGAAGTTAAAAGGCAATATTAGTGAAAGGGTTAAGAGCCTTTCTTTAAAAAGTCCATTCTAGATGTTTTCTTCCACTTAGGTCTGGTCACTTTTCTCTCCTGGGTTATAATAATATGGTTTTAATACCAATTCATCTTGAATAATTGTATTTATTGAGGAATTAGCATTTCTAATTTTTAGGTCATTTTAAACCACTACATGCATATACTATAAGTATTTTAATAAAATTATATTAGCTTACAATTTTGACTTTGAGATGGTCTATAAAGCAATAGTCCAATCTAAAATGAAGTGCAATTTGAAGAAATAAATTTGGAAAGTATGCTATTTTTCTCTTATTTCAAAGTTCTAAGGACACATTTTCATTGTATAATGTTTTATAAAAATATTAATAGTAATTACCTGTTATGATGTGCCTACCTCTGCTAGGCATTCTTTACAGAAAGTATAATAAAGACCTCTGTGGGATAAATATGACCACTATGGACTGAATTCTGTTTCCCATAAATTCATATGTTGAAACCCTAACCCCCAATGTGACTCTATTTTGAGACAGAGGTTTTAGGAAATGAGGTCATAAGGGTAAGATCTTAAGCCAATAAGATTGATAGACTTTTAAGAGGAGAAGAGAGATCTCTCTTTCTCTCCTTGTGAAGTGCATGTGCCCCGAGGAAAGGCCGTGTGAAGACACAGCAAGAAGGTGTCTTCTAAAAACAAGGAAGAGAGACATCACCAAACCCCAATCATCTTTGAACCCCAATCTTAGACTACCAACCTCCAGAACTGTGAGAATATAAGTTTCTGTTGTTTAAACTACCCAATCTGTGGTATGTTGGTATGGCAGTCCAAGATGACTAATACAGTGACTGTCCCCATTTTGTGGATTAGGAAGCAAACTGAGAGTCACTGGCAAAACTGATATTTGAAACTGATTATTTTTGATTATAAAGGCCCACTATTTGAACTGCCCTCTGAATTTTGAGCCAGAAATAATGAATGTAGATAGCTTTAAAAAAATACCAAGCACTTCATGTGTTGTTGTTTGTTTGCATTTTTATTTTCACTAGGCTTAGCAGATACAGTCAGTAGATTTTGCTCATTCCTATTCATTATCATCTGATTTTTGTGTTCTAGCAGGATGTTACTATTTGAGCTTTCAGAATTCTAGGTTAATATTAAAAAATGCAGCCAATTTTCCTGAAATTGCAATGCTGAGAAATCCAAGAAGATTTACTGTTGCTGTATTTGCTATCTGTAAAACATATTAAACACAAAATATCCAGTTTTGTGCCTGCAACTAGTTGGCAGTGTCCCATTAAACCATATTAAAATTAACTTCTATTAATTGGATTAGAAATTCAGTGAGAATGACAGCTGCTAGTGCCTTTTGCAGTTACTTTGTTTCTCTATAATCCATATGGCAGAAATCACATAATGCTTTTTTCCCCATTGAAATGAACACTTGAGATAAAGAGGATTGACTGGATGTGATCAGGGTATGTGCATTTGTTTTGTTTTCTTTAAATTTTTTTTTGTAAAAACTAAACTATCTTTTTCTCTTCTTCCACAGGTTTTCACCAGCCATATTTATATATCTGATTAGCATTGTTCCATCATTATGGCTTCTTGAAATGCACCATGAGACCCAGGTATGGCCTTTTGGAAAGTAGGAAAGTGGAAAATTCATCAATAAACTACTTTCATACTATAATCCAATTTGTTTCAGAAATGCATGTCTCAGAGGAATTGGAGTTATCAAGAATTGAATAAGTAAGAGGCCATTAGCAAAAGAAAGTGAATTCACAATCTGTCAAAACCAATAAAAATGTTACATTTGTTTAAGATTTAAAATTACATAATTAATTAACAATTTATGTTAGAGATCTTGTTCCTAAGCATCCCCTAACCTCCGAATATGCTAGAGTTTATATGGGGGGCAGGCTGTGTGTAAAAATTTGGTTTTAAACTTTACAGATTTAATGAGTTTCTATATTGTACCAAGAATGGGCAGGGCTCAATAATCCAGCATCCTCTGAAATATTTTTTAAAATAGCAAAAACAAAATAGAAACCCATTGTCTATACCCTGCTATGTAAATACAGTCAAACTTGGAGGGTCTATTTGAAATAGTCTATCTTAAAATTTAGGCCTTACAGATTACAAAAGATTCCCTTTTGAGAGTCCTAAAGTCCTATGATCTGTTTTAGTGAAATAGGAATTCTATTCTGGAGCCAGACACTCAGGGTAAAGGAGAGGAGTATGGCACCCACCATTGGGAAAGGTGGACTATATGTATGAGGACCACACTGATTTAAAAAATAAACAGTGGTTTCCAATAAGAGTCCCTAATCTATATATAAAGAAAGAGCTGCTAAGCGAGTTGCTTCTCACATGGGCAATCCTAAGTCTCAGGCTCTGGAATAGTCTCACAATCTGTTGTTATTAAGGCTCCATACTGTGGATGGCAGATCCCATCAGATTCCAGACCACACTTCACATCTTCAGAGCGTGGATAAAGGAACTAGGTTACAGATGAACTTTAGCTATGGTATAATTTTAGTACCTTTACTGATAAAATGCTTTAGTCAAGATAAGACTTTGCCCCTATACAGATTTCTTTCCTACAGTCAATCATTTTATAGTAAAGTTAAGCCTCTTGTGTATGTTTCAGATATTCAAACTGCATCTGGAAAATGTTCCAAATTTTAGGTACACACAGGGGGATTTAACTCTATGGACTATTTTTGAAGAATTCCACAAGCACATACCAATAAAACAGGCATAAAGAAAACATTTATCTGCCTTAAATCTCCTATTTAAAAAGTATTAAAGTCATAGGCTATCTCTATGTCTGTGGCAAAAATATTTTTGTAACAATAGATAGACTGGTTCAAGTTATCATGGTTTTTAAAACTGTACCATGAGGAGTTAGGGGACTGTTTCAATTTCCTTACTACTTACAACTTTCAGGGTTATGGAAATAAGCTCTGGTGATTTGAATCATTTCTTTCCTTCACATCCAATTCTATAACATGACTATCATCCACAATAACAATTCATTTCCCCAAACGCTTTTATAATATAAATGCATTGCACAGTTAATTGATATACAGGTCAAATCCCATTACAACAAATAGCATGCAACCAAAAGCTATCTTTTTAATAAAAAAAAAAAGATTTTTGAGCCCCAGGCAGTACCTCTCTAATTTTCATACTACAAAAGAAATTGGACCTTTAGTAGTAATGGATTTGACTCATTTTGACACTAAAAACTAAAATGAATGCCTAAAGATTGAGTTGGGCAGAGTGGGCAGAGATGGAAGTAGAAAAAAGTAAGAGAAAGAGAGACAAAACAGTAGTGGAATTGCATCTAAGGAAAATAAATGGCAGAAAAAAGGGAGGCACAGCAATTCTCTTAGTCCATTCATTTAAAAATGTTTGGTTGTGATAATAACCACTTTTCTTTATATCATCCTTTTTTTTCTGAAAGTATTTTCAAATGCATTTTCTCCTTTGTGAACTCAGGAACTCCATAAGTTAGGCATGGTGTATATATATATATATATATATATATATATATATATATATTTCTACTTTATAAAAGAGGACGGCTAAGACTCAGAAAGATTAAGTAATTTTCTCAAGGCCTGCTCAGCTAATCAGTAAGAATTCTGGGGCTTAGCACCTAGGCCTTGATCCCTGCTCTGTTAACCCACACTGCCTTTCTCAGTTACATGTTCTATGTTTTACAGGAGTTTTGAATCAAAATCATCTGACTTTTTTTCATGACAGGAAAGAATAATTAGTTTCTTTTCACATTTTCCATGTATTCTACATCCTAAAAGTTCTAACCTGTGTTTTGGCATTCGTAAAACATCTTGACCTATTTCATGAAGAGATTCCAAATCTTAAATGATCAATTCTGTGCCTTCATTTCTGAATCTGGCTAGGTCTACATAGCTGAAAACAACTATGACCGTAACTCTCAAGTCTATTTACGAAGTAGCAAAATTAAAGCAATGAAAAGTTTCTAGTCTTGAAGGTGTTTTAGTCTGGTTTGACCCAAAGGAATATTTTTGAAGCTAGTAAGAGTTTTTAAGACATAGCCCATGAAAAAGTGGTTTGTTGGTACCCAGAACATCTACATGACTCACCTATACAACGCGAAATGTAAATAATATTACCATAAAAACAATACAAGTTGGGTTAGGTTGTAGGCATCAAACCAGTTGGTTTTTGCTGTCCAAATGCAGTTGCCACTTAAAGGAAAATTTCATCATCTTGTAGTAAGTAGAATTACAAGAATGGAATGGGACTCAGATAGGTTGTAATATCTTAATATGGACTACAAAGCTATTTGCTACTGCAGTGCAGATGACTTTATTTAAATAATATGTCTATGGATTTTTGGTGATAAGGATGTAAAAAAACATATGAAGGTCACCATTTTTAATATACACTGTGCTTTCATGCCTGCAAATAAAGTGGTCAAAATTTGTTTCCTATTGCCTATTTGATTCTCACAAAGCTACTATGCAATGAGGATTTGTTGCTTGGTTCAAAGATTGAATTTTTTATCTTCATTATCTTTTCTTGGAGCCTTAGCTGTACAGAAAAAAATAGTGTGCAAACAGCTGGATTTTTGCTTTTAGAGATATGGCACATGGCCATTTTTCCTAATTATTCTTGTCATTCCACTCATAACACTAGTTGTTTTGGGAAAGACTAGAAAAAAAATAGCTTCTTGACATTTCTTTCTACTTTTTCAAGTGGTTTATTTAATGATCGATGCAGTATCCAAAATAATTAAGAAAAATATACTTCTCACAGCGTTAGCATTTGAAAAAAAATAGTTTCTCTAAACCCAAATACATGAGTGTGGATATGTGGTGCTGGTGGTGGTGATGGCAGTGCTGTGTGCATCTGTTTGTGTATGTTTCAAAAGTATGTTAGCCCTGCAGGTGTTTAAAACAAAATCTTCAATCTTTTTTTTTTTTAAAACAGTGTGTGAAATAATCAGTGGCTACCACTACATTTTCAAGTGCCACCCCTTTTCTCTCTTATAAATCTTTTCTCTACCTCAGATTCCCAGCATCTGGATAAAAATCATGCACAGTCCACCTGCAGAAATTTACACACAAAATGAAAGAGTGAGGGGGGAAAACATTTAGTTTAGGTCTTTGTCAAATTTTTCGTAAACCTAAGTTGACTTTCAAACTGCCACTAAAATGTATATTTTGATGGGTGAACATGATAATTCTTTTGATTGTTACAGTGCTTAACAGGTAAGATTGAATGTAATTGGATTACCGACCTAAGCAAATGGTATTTTAGATAAAGAGCCTTCTGGACAAGAAATAAACTCGTAGAATCAACACTTTGGCCAAGATCATACATGTTTTAATGCTGTCATTGGTTGTTGATTTGTTTTGCAATTGTTCCAGGATTCAAGAAAGGAAACCCAACTATGACTCCATAAATTGTACAGCTCTCAAATACCAACAGCAGTTTTCACAGAACTAGAACAAACAATCCTAAAATTTGTCTGGATCCACCTAAGACCTCAAATAGCCAAAGCAATCTTAAAAAAAGAAAAGCAAAGCTGGAGGCATCACAATTCCAGAGTTCAAGTTGCATTACAAAGTTGTAGTGATCAAGACAGTATGGTACTGGCACAAAAACAGACACGTAGATCAATAGAACAGAATAGAAAGCCCAGAAAAGAACCCACAACTATATGGTCAACTAATCTTTGACAAAGCAAGAAAGAATATTCAATGGGAAAAAGACTGTCTCTTCAACAAATGGTGTTGGGAAAACTGGACAGCAACATGCAGAGAAATGAACTTGGACCACTTTCTTACACCACATGCAAACATAAATTCAAAATGGATTAAAGACCTAAATGTGACACCTGAAACCATAAAAATCCTGGAAGAGGACACAGGCACTAACATCTTTGACATTGGCTGTAGCAATTTTTTTCTGGGATTTGTCTCCTGAGGCAAGGGAAACAAAAGCAAAAATAAACTACTGGGACTACATCAAAATAAAAAGCTCAGCACAGTGAAGGAAACAACAAAACTAAAAGGCAACCTATTGAATGGGAGAAGATGTTTGGAAATGACATATTTGAGAAGGGGTTAGTATCCAAAAAATATATATATAGTATCCAAAAAATATATATGTAGTATCCTATATATATATATATATATATATATATATATATATAAATTTATATATATATAAAACTTCTAAAACTCAACACCCAAAAACCAAATAATCCAATTAAAAATGGGCAGAAGTCATGAACAGATATTTCTCCAAAGAAGACATACAGATGGCCAAAAGACACATGAAAAGATGCACATCACCACTTATCATCAGGGAAATGCAAATCAGAGCTATAATGAGATATCACCTCACACGTGTCAGAATGGCTAAAATCAACAACACAAGAAAGAACAGTGTTGGCGAGGATGTGGAGAAAAACGAACCCTTGTGCACTGTTGATGGGAATGCAAACTGGTGCAGCCAATGTGGAAAACAGTATGAAGGTTCCTCAGAAAGTTAAAGCTAGAACTACCTTAGGATCCAGCAATTGTACTATGAGGTATTTACCCAATTAATACAAAACACTAATTCAAAGGGATATATATATATATATATATATATATATATATATATATATATATATAAATATGGCAGCATATTTATAATAGCCCAATTATGGAAGCAGCCCAAGTGTCCATCGATAAATGAATGGATAAAGAAGAGGTGGTATATATATTCAATGGAATATTATTCAGCCATATAAAAGACTGAAATCTTGCCATTTGCAATGACATGGATAAAGCTAGAGAGTATAATGCTAAGTGAAATAAGCCAGTCAGAGAAAGACAAATACCATATAATTTCACTCATATGTGGAATATAAGAAAAAAACAAATGATCAAAGGGGGGAAAAAGAGAGACAAAACAAACAAACAAAAAAAACCGGACAATTATAGAGAACAAACTGATGGTTACCAGAGAGGAGCTGGAGTGGGGGTGGGGGTGAGTTAAATAGGTGATCAGGATTAAGGAGTGCACTTGAGATGAGCACTGGGTGATGTATGAAATTGTTAAATCACTATATTGTACACCTGAAACTAATATAACACTGTATGTGTATTAATTGGAATTAAAATTAAAACTTAAAACATTCTACAGCTCTGCACAATGAACTTGGAGCTTCTACATCCTCATAGACTTGTGGGAAAATAAAACATGTATAGTTGAGTCTGCTCTCATATTAATTGAAAAGTGGTTTTCTATCTCAAGACTATAATCTGATTTTTGGAAATGTTTATGCATGCTGTGTAAACTCCGCATATCTACTCATAATTGCTTAGATAATTGAAGCCACTTGGAACTCTACCTATTGTGTGTGTTTTTTTTTTTTTTTACATATTGCCTTTTTACAAAATTCTTAGCATTGCAGTAGCCAATCTGAAGGGATGTCACAAAATACCAGCAGCAAAGAAAACTTCAATCAAACTTTGATGTCAAGTGAACAAGCTAATGGAGCAGATGATCTCATTAAGACGGTGAGAGCTTTTTCCACTGTATTTTAAAGGATCTGGCAAATCACCTTTTCATTTGGTGAGAATAACATGCTCTACACCTTGCAGCTCATTCTTTCCTAAAGAAATTTGCCAATCATTTAATCGTTTGCTCAGGATTTTGCAAAACAATTGTATTTTTATATTTATTAAACACATTTAACATGCATAATAGTCATATATATCTAATATACCTGTATATTAATAGGTATATTTAACTTGCAGCATTAAGTAACCTATAACACTTAGGTAAGACAATGTATGCACAAAGGGAGATACATATTTTTGGTAAAGGAATGATATAGTTAAAGGATTGGGATCTGTCCTGTATATATTTTAGGAGTTTACATTAATAAAATAGGGAAGATTTTCAGCCAAAATAGAATTACTTCTTTGTTCTTCACATGCCTGATATTTGTCAAACTAACCGTGGCCTATTAGGAAATGATATATGGGAGAGACTCGAGGCCCAGGCCTGTACCAATGAGCCATGGTTTCAACAATAAGATAGATTATTGATTCTAAGAGATTTAATTCAGTCTAATTTATGGATTCTAAATCAAGCTCCCATCACAGCTGACTGACATCACTTTGAAAAAAATCACTTAATCTCTCTGTATCTCAGTTTTTCATCTGACAGTTGAAAGTATTAATATCTACCCCACTAGTATGCTTCCTATAAGAATTAAGTAGGATGTATGGGGCACTTGGGTGGCTCAGTCAGTTAAGTGTCTGACTTTGGCTCAGGTCATGATCTCGCGGTTCATGAGTTCAAGCCCTGCGTCAGGCTCTGTGCTGCCAGCTCAGAGCCTGGAGCCTGCTTCAGATTCTGTGTCTCCCTCTCTCTCTGCCCCTCTCCCACTCACACTCTGTCTCTCTCTCAAAAATAAATAAACATAAAAAAAAGAATTGAGTAAGATGTATATGAAGTCTCATAGAAGAAATATGAAATAGTGTGTAAAGGCAAGATCACTGATCTTCATGCGTGGCTTCAATCAGGTTAGCATCCTGCCTTGTCTTATCCTGCCTTTACCTGTACATCAGTAAGTAATTGAGAGGAGTAAATAGATTTGCACAAACATAGTCAAGTTACTTGTATAAATCAGAATCAACTATCCAATCCACTGGAGACCAACATTCCTCGTCTTTAAAAGATTATAGCCTCTGAGGGCCAGTAATATATTTTAAAACTGATTTAGAAGTTAAACGGGCAAGAGATATCATTCAGAAAACAAGAAAGGGGTGTAAATTTTTCTCGGAGTCCAAGATTAAAGGCAGAATAAAATTTGGTTGCTAGCTTATAGATTTTTCAATTATGTTAAATGTTCAAAATAAAAATAGTAACTATAGTTAGTCTCTTTCTTTACATTTACGTAATTAATAAACATTATTATACATTCTCTCATTTGATGTAGCAGTGTTTTAGAGCAATAAAAAACAAGAGATTTGTACCATGTTAAAATATTCCCAGATTACTAAATTCAGACTTGAAATCTCTGAAAGAAAAATACAAGGATTTTTTTGTGATTTTAATATGGTATTTAAAAAGTTTTGCTATGTGTTGTGTCATACTTTGTTACAGAGAAAGTAAAATGAGAAGTGATCTTTAAAACGTCATCAGATTGGCTCTTTAAATACCAAATGTTACAATCCTACTAGCAAGTGTGAGGTTTAAATTACTTCTTATAAGGCTGCCCCATTTTAAGAACCATCTTAGCTTTTTTTCTCCAGAGTCTTCAGTTGAAAGGAGCTTTATTTTCTTTAGTAAGTGAAGAATCATTTTTATGAAAATGACCTTCCACAAAAACTGTGGATTGAAAGCCGTGGTGAAGATGGCATCACTTTCCAAGGTGGTAGCTCATGGTCCTTCTCTCTGTATGACATTTCTGTTACACAGGCCAAAGTTTTTGTAAATAACTTATCTACAGTATGTGAAAAAGTTTGGACTTTGGGACTCCATCAGACATTCTTGCTAATGCTCATAATTGGAAGATGGCTTCTACCCATTGGAGGCGGGATCACTAGGGACCAACTCTCTCAACTTCTCCTTATGTTTGTGGGAACAGCTGCTGACATACTGGAATTCACAAGTGAGACCCTGGAGGAACAAAATGTGAGGTAAGTAGGCCTGCAAGGTCAGGCCCTCATACGTGTCTATTCTTCTTTTATTTACAGAAGAAATATAAGGATTTCCAGTCTATCATATGACCAGTGATACAATCATAGAATTTCCTGATGTTCAGGTTTAGGTACGAGCCCAGTTTATATATACATGAACTTCCTGCTAAGGAAAATGGGCAAATAATATTTCCTTTGGGTGAGAACAGAAAGGCTCTACATGTCTGCATGACCATAGCTAACCTATGGGGCTGTGGTGATCAGAAAACCTAGAGGTAGAGTCACCATCCATAGCTCCTCTCTCATATTCTCAAATGTCCAGGAATGCCCCCAGTCATAAAATTCTCTTCTAGAGCAGAGCATAGCTACCATTCCAGGAAATCACCTAGAAAAGACATAAGGAAATCTCTCCTCTACCCAGGTGAGAATTTATATTCCCTCGTGTGAGTGGAGAATGGGGCAGATTAGGTTAGGGTTTTTTTTTTTTTTTTCACTAAATTTTATTTTTAGTCAGTTTTGTTCAAAGTGCCCAAAGGCTTTCTGGTGGAGATGCCTATAAATTAAAACTTATTGAGTTGGTACTTTTATTTTTGCCACAAGCAAATAAACTCAGAATCCATGATCACATCTGTTTATGGAACTACTTTCTTACCTTTAGGGATTTAAGTCTGAGTGCCTGTATGTACTTTCAGCTTGGGTTGTTTTGCACTATGCTATAAAAATAAATTGCAATGAAGCTGGCTTTTAATGCTACACTTTACTTTATGCTGTGTTTCTCAAATAACGAAACATAAAGCTGAGCAAAATGCACTAACTTATTGAGTAAACTTAATATCCCAATTATAGCACAAAGTATATCTGTAACCATAGGTTACCTGTATATAATCATTTCCTATTCCATTTGTACTGATTTTTCTTATACTTTATTAAGTACACATAGAATTTTAAAAAGAATTCAATTTGTCCTCAAAATGTTGATTTCAGTTTTGTATCTTTAATACCTTACATTTAGCCAGTGCTTTACATTGTATAACAAATTTTCAGATACTTTAGGACACTTATGACACAATGGAATTACAAGAAAAACATGAAAAAATCATGACCAAGCACATAAAAACAATAAGTAACTATATAGGCACAGTGACAGGGCCATAAAAATACAAATATGACTAGCCAAACTGTATAGAAATAAACACATACATGCTAAATATCTAGGGAGATGGGAGGGATATAGGGTAGGAAATGGAGTATTCAGGAGGAATATGTTTTGTAGGGCTGATAATAAAAATGCGAGAAATGGGCACCTGGGTGGCTCAGTCAGTTAAGTGTCTGAATCTTATTTTGGCTCAAGTCATGATCTCATGGGTTTGTGAGACCAAGCCCTGCATCTGGCTCCATGCTATCAGTCTGGAGCCTGCTTGGGGTTCTCTCTCTCCCCTTCTCTCTGTCCCTCTTCTGCTTGCATGTGTGCTCTCTCCCTCTCAAAACAAAGAAATAAATATTTTTTAAAATAAAATGAAAACGTAAGAAATGACTAACTCGGCTATCTTAATGGTCTGTTTATTAGGTCCATCCAGAAATGACACCAAGTTGCATTTAACAGATCAGTGTTTGCCAATAGATGTTAAATATTCAATAGGTTAGTCATTAAAATCTTAATTCCCCCAAAAAACTTTGAAAATCATGAGGTACTCATTCATTCATCAACTGTAGATTGATTATCTAGTGTGTACCAGGCAATGTGCTAGGTGGTTACTGAAGAGCAAATGGTGAGTAAGTAGTGAGAGAAATTCTGGACACACAGTCGTATCCCAATCTAGGTAATTTCAATTCGGCAAATTCTCCTGCCACCTACAAATTAATGTGAACATTTCAAAAACCTTTTTTTTTCTTATTTTAAACTTGTATTATGTCATGAGAAGGGATCAAATAAAGTATGCCCTGGTTATTGTTTTAAATTTTTAATTTTTTTAATGTTTATTTATTTTTGACAGAGAGAGAGAGACAGAGCATGAGCAGGGGAGGGGCAGAGAGAGTGAGGGAGACACAGAATTCGAAGCAGGCTCCAGGCTCTGAGCTGTCAGCACAGAGCCCAACACGGGGCTTCAACTCACAGATCGCAAGATCATGACCTGACCCGAAGTCAGACACAACCGACTGAACCACCCAGGCACCCCTGTTTTAAATTTTCTTTTAGGTTTCATGGTTTCAGACTGAAGTTTTATTTTTATTTTTATTTATTTACTTTTTAAAATGTTTATTTATTTTGAAAGAAAGAGAGAGAGTACATGAGCAAGAGAAGGGCAGAAAGAGAGGGAGGGAGAGAATTCTAAGCAGGCTCTGCACTGGGCTCCATCCCATAAACTGTGAGAACATGACCTGAGCCGCAATCAAGAGTTGGATGCTTAACCGACTGAACCATCCAAGCTCCTCTCATTTTATTTTTGATATAACTACATGGTGTCAGTGACCTTCTGTAGTCTCCTCCCACGCGACTCCATCACTACTCAGACTCAGAAAGAATTTAGAATTTTTTCTCCCTCTTAAAACCCACCTTCTGAGTTTTGATTTTGTCACCAGTATCTTCTGTACTGCAAGGGTAGACACTGCAAATGTCATCTCTTCAGAGGAGAGACTTAAACCTCTCCCACTGGGGTATAGCCTTCCCCTTTGACCTTAAAAAAGACGATCATGAAAAATAAATTTAATGTGCTTATGAAAGATGTTCACGTGGAGGCTACTTCATTATAACCCACTTAGCATTACCTATTTTTATAACATTTTATTTTCTATTTTTATTTAATTCCATAATTTGGGCTGACAGATTTAGGAGAAAACCTTCAATAATGTGTACACCACGATGATATCTAGCTCTCTTTCCTGCATCCTGGCTAAATATCTCAAATTCAATTTTTTAAACTTAAATCAATTTCTTTCTGTATGCTCACTTTAAGTTCATTTGCCTAATAGTTATGAATTTACATGGACTTGTGAGATGCTGCAAATTTTTCTTAAGAGCTTAACTTTACACACCATAAAATACAACTATTCTAATTCTGTGGTTCGATATTTAGTAAATTTATTAATGTGTAACCATAATCAGAATCTAGATTCCTTATAGCTGTTTGGAGTCAATTCTCACTCATTCCTACAGCGAACCCTAGGCAACCTCTGATATGCTTTCTTTCTGCACAGTGTCCTTTTCTAGAAATTTCATGTAAAAGGTATCATAAAATATGTAGTGTTTTGTGTGTAGCTTTTTCACCTAGAATATTTCTAGGGTTCACTCACACTGTTTCATGTATTGGTAGTTAGCCGCTTTTTAATTGCTAAATAGTATTCCATGCATATACCACATTTTATTTATTCATTTAATAGTTGATATATGTGTGTACTGCTATTATCTTGCTATTAAGAATGAGATGGCTATGAACATACACTAAAATCCTTTGTATAGATCTTTTTTTATTTCTCTTGAGTATATACCTAGGAGTAGAATGACTGGGTTTATGTTAAGTACATGTTTAATTGTTTAAGAAACTACCAAACTGTTTTCTAAAATGGCTGTATATTTTTGTATTCCATTTCTTCTCATTTTCACCATTTTTTCAGTATTTTGATTATAAACATTCTGTTATGTTCTTGTGGTATCATATTACAGGGTTTTATTTATTTACTTTTTAGTTTCATTTTTAAATATAATTTATTGTCAAGTTAGCTAACATGCAGCGTATATATTGTGCTCTTGGCTTTGGGAATAGATTTCCATGATTCATCACTTACATGAAGCACCCAGTGCTCATCCCAACAAGTGCCTTCCTCAATGCCCATCACCCATTTTCTTCACCCCTTCCATCCTCAGTTTGTTGTCTGTATTTAAAGGTCTCTTATGGTTTGCCCCCCTCTCTGTTTGTAACTATTTTTTTTCCTTCCCCCACAGTGCTCTGCTAAGTTTCTCAACTTCCACATATGAGTGAAAACATATGATATCTGTCTTTCTCTAACTGACTTATTTCACTTAGGATAATACCCTCCAGTTCCATCCATGTCATTGCAAATGGCAAGATTTCATTCTTTTTCATTGCCAAGTAGTATTGCATTTTATAAATATCCCACTTATTATTTATCCATTCACCAGTTGATGGACATTTGGGCTCTTCCCATAATTTTACTATTGTTGATAGTGCTGCTATAAATATTCAGGTACATGTTCTCCCATGAATCAGCACTCTATATTCTTTGGATAAATTCCTAGTAGTGCTATTGCTGGGTTGAAGGGCAGTTGTATCTTTGATTTTTTGAGGAACTTCCATACTGTTTTCCAGAGTGGCTGCACCAGTTTGCATTCCCACCAACAGTGCAAAAGAGTTCCCCTTTCTCCATCCTCACCAACATCTGTTCTTTCCTGAATTGATAATTTTAGCCACTCTGACCAGTGTGAGGTGATATCTCAATGTAGTTTTGATTTGTATTTCCCTGATGATGAGCCAATGTTGAGCATCTGGATGTCTTCTTTGGAAAGTGTCTATTCATGCCTTTTGCTCATTTCTTCATTGGATTATTGGTTTTTTGGGTGTTGAGTTTCGTAAGTGCTTTATAGATTTTGGATACTAACTCTCTACCCAATATGTCATTCGCAAATATCTTCTTCCATTCCGTTGGTTGTCTTTTAGCTTTGTTTATTGTTTCTTTTGCTGTGCAGAAGCTTCTTATCTTGATGAGGTCCCAATAGTTAATTTTTAATTTTGTTTCTCTTGCCTTCAGAGACGTGTCAAGTAAGAATTTGCTATGCCTGAGGTAAAAGAGGTTGTTGCCTGTTTTCTCTTCTAGGTTTGATGCTTTCCTGTCTCACATTTAGGCCTTTCATCCATTTTGAATTTATTTTTGTGTATGGTGTAATAAAGTGGTCCAGTTTCATTCTTCTGCATGTTGCTGTCCAGTTCTCCTGGCACCATTTGCTAGAGACTGTTTTTTTTTTTTTCCATTGTATACTCTTTCCTGCTTTGTTGAAGATTAGTTGGTCATACATTTGTGGGTCCATTTCTTGTTCTCTATTCTACTCCACTGTTCTATGTGTCTGTTTTTGTGCCAATACCATACTGTCTTTATGATTACAGTCTGTACTGGAGTACAGGCTAAAGTCCAGGATTGTGATGCCTCCAGCGTTGATTTTCTTTTTCAACATTACTTTGGCTATTTAGGGTCTTTTGTGGTTCCATGCAACATGTTGTAGGTTTCTAAAATTTATTTATTTATTTATTTATTTATTTATTTATTTATTTATTTAGAGAGCAGGGGCAGGGCAGAGAGAAAGGGAGAGAGAGAACCCCAAGCAGGCTCCACACTGACAGCATGGAGGGCTCCATCTCACATACCATGAGATTGTGACCTGAGCTGAAATCAAGATTCAGAGGGTTAACAGACTGAGCCACCCAGATGCCCCCATATTATAGTTTTAATTTCTGTTTCCCTAATGACTAAACATGTTGAGCATCTGTCTATGTTCTAGTTAGCTAATCCTATATTTTCCTTCAGTGAAGTGTCTGTTCAAATTTTCATCCATTTTTTTGTTCAATTAATTTTTTATTATTGATTTGTAAGAGTTCTTTATATTATTTATATTTGGACACAAGTTCTTCTTTAGGTACATAAATGTAATTTCCCCCCCTCTCTGCAAGTATACAGCTTTCTTTTCATTTTTTGTCATTCAAAGACTATTTTTAAAAATTTTGATAATGTATCATATCAATTTTTTTGTTTTAAGTAGTGCTTTGGGTGCCATATCTAGGAAATATTTTCCTCATCAAAACTGGAACTATTTCCATGTATAGTAATCTGACTTAACTTTTTTGTGGTGTAATATAAGGATCTAAGTTTGTGTTCTGTCTTTTTGTTGTTGCTGTTTTTTGGCACTGTACCAGAACATTATTTTGTCCTAGCTGAGACCAATTATGTCAGCACCATTTGTGGAAAAGACTTTCCCTACTAAATTGCCTTGATATCTTTGTCAAAAATCAACTCACCACATCTGTAAGAGTTTTCTTATATTTTCTATTGTGTTCTATTGCTCTATATTATCTATCCTTATGCCAATAACACACTATTGTGATACTGGAATTTTATGATAAGTTTGAAACTTGATGCTATAAGTCTTCTAACATTGTCCTTTTATAAAAAGTTTTTGGGTATTCTAAGTCCTCTGTATTTCCATTTAAGTTTGATGATCAGTTTGTCAAATTTTATAAGTAATCCTGCTGGAGTCTTGATAAGGATTGTATTAAATCTAAGCATCAATTTGTGAAGAAAGGACATCTTAATATTAAGTCTTTTAATATGTAAACATGAATCATCTCATCATTTACTTAGATGTTCCTTAACTTTTCTTATCAATGTTTTGAAGTTTTTGATATATGGGTCTTATTATGCTTTTCCTTAAGCTTATTCTTAAGTATTTTATTCTTTTTGACAAAATTATTTTCTTAATTTCTTAATTTTTTTAAAATTTCTTAATTTCTTAATATGTAATATTGCTACTACATAAAAATACAATTGACTTTTTTTATTATGATCTTGTACCCAGCAACCATGAACTTGTTTATTAGTTTTGTAAATTCCTTAGGATTTTCTACATGTAAGTTAATGCCATTTGTAATTAAGATAGTTTTCATTCTTTCTAATCTGCATGACATTAATTTCTTTTTCTTGCTTTATTGCAGTGGCTAGAATTTCTAGTATAATGTTGAATAGAAGTATAAGAGTAGGCATTCCAATCACCAAGGATAAGCATTCTGTCTTTCACTATTAAGGATGTTGTTAGGTATAGGTTTTTCACAGATACACTTTATAGATGCCCTTGATCAGTTGGAGGGAATTCTTATTTATATCTAGGGTATTGAGAGTATCTTGCTTGCTTGCTTGCTTTTTGTTCTTTCTTTCTTATGGACATTGAGTTTTGTTTATTAATTTTTCTATTTTTATTAAGAATATTATGTGATGGTGTTTTGCATTCTATAAATATGGTATATTACATTAACTAGTTTTCAGAAGATAAAACAACCTTGACCTCCTGAGTCAAGATAAGTCTCACTTGATTATAGTATATAATGGTTTCTAAGTATTGCTGTTATTTGTTTGCTAACATTTTGTTAATAATTTTTACAACTATGCCCATGAGCATATTGATATATAGTAATATTTTCTAATGATATATTTTTCTTGCTTTAGTATTAGGATAATACTGCACTCAGTGAATACCTCAGGAATCATCCATTCTTTCTGTATTTTCTGAAAGATTTTATAAAGGATTGGTATTAATTTTTCTTTAAATATTTTAAAGGTTTTTCTATTGGGAAGATATTTTATTTCTAATAGGTTTTTCTATTGGGAAGGTATTTTATTTCTAATATGTTTTTCTATTGGGAAGATATTTTATTTCTAATAGGTTTTTCTATTGGGAAGATATTTTATTGCTAATTCAACATAATTATTTATAAGCCTATTCAGTTATTCTATTTATTCCTGAGTTAGTTTTGATTACATTTTTTTCTTTCTAGGAATTTTCCCATTTAAATAAATTATCTAGTCTTTTATATAAAGTTGTCCATAAAATGATTTTCTTATACTTGTGTCCATTTCTATAGGGTCACTTATTATGCCCCCTTTTACATTCTGAATTGGTCATTTGTGTCTTCTGTGTTTTTACTTAGTCATATTTATCAATTTTGTTCATGTTCTAAAATAACCAACTTTTGGCTTCATTGATTTTTCTCTATTGTTATTTTGTTCTCCATTTCATTGATTTGTGCTGTGATGTTTAATTTTCCCTTCCTTCTGCTTGCTTTGGATTTAATTTGCTTTTTTTTTCTAGTTTCTTAAGATGGAAGCTTATATTATTGATTTGAGATATTTTTGCTTTTCTAACATGACATTCAAAGCTACAGAATCCCCTCAAACCACTGCTTTATGTGTATCCCATAAACTTTGATATCTTATCTTTTTATTTAATATGGTTCAAAATATTTTCCAATATCTCCTTCAATTTATCATTTGACCTATGGATTATTTAGAATGTAAGCTATTTAATTTCCATATGGAGATTGCCCAAATTTCCTTCTGTTGTTTTCTATTAATTCTGTTGTAGTCTTTAAAGTATTTTGATCCTTTAAATTGATTGAGGCTTATTTTACGGCCTAGCATATAGCTTATCCTGGAAAACGTGCTATATGTATTTGAAACGAATGTATATTTACAGGTTGTTTGCTTGAGTTTTCTGTAAATGTCAGTTGTGTCAAGTTGGTTATTAGGTTATTTAATTCTTCTATATCCTTACTGATTTTCTGTCTAGTTGTTCTATAAATTATTGAGAATGGGACATTGAAATCCTCAGCTCTAATTACTGAATTGTCTATTTCCTTTTTCAATACTTTTTCATATCATCTCTTATGATATGGGATGTCTTTTCCCATCCTTGTACTTTCAAACTCTTTGTATCTTTATATCTACATGGTGTCCCTTATAGACTAAATATAATTGGATTTGCATCTTTTGTCCCAGTCAATCTTTGTCTTTTTTTTTAAAAGTTTATTTATTTTTGAGAGTGAGAGAGTGAGAGAGCACAAGCTGGGGAGGGACAGAGAGAGAGGGAGACACAGAATCAGAAGCAGACTCCAAAGCTGTCAGCACAGAGCCCCACATAGGGCTCAACCAATGAACGACGAGATCATGATCTGAGCGGAAATCAGACACCTAACCGACTGAGCCACCTAGGCGTCCCATTCTTTGTCTTTTAATTGGAGTATATATTAGTTTCCCAGGGCTGCCATAACAAAATACCACTAACTGAAAGTCTTAAAACAACAGAATTTATTTTCTTACAGTCCTCAAGGCAGAAAGTCCAAATCAAACTGTTGGCAAGGTTGGTTTCTACTGGAGGCTCTGAGGGAGAATCTGTTTGGTGCCTCTTTCCTGGATTCTGGTGGTTGCTGGCAATTCTTGGTGTCCCTTGGCTTGTAGACATAATCACTCCAGTCTCTGCCTCTGTCTTCACATGGCATTCTCCCCAGTGTTTCTTTCAGTGTTTCCACATATTCCCCTCCTTACATGGACACCAGTCATTGTGGTAAGACTCACATTAATTTAATATGACCTCATCTTGACTTGATTATATCTGCAAAGACTATTTCCAAATAAGATTACATTCTGAAGTTTGTATACATGAAATTTGGGTAGACATCATTCAACTTACTACAGTGTGTTTTTTCCATTCATATGCAATGTAATGATTGATTTGGTTGATTTTTGTCTGCCATTTTGCTATTTGTTTTTTCTTTCCTAGGTCTTTTTTATTCCTGTGTTTATTCCTATGTTACTCATTTACTAGTTAAAAATTTTTAATAAACAATTTTAATTGATTTTTTGTATTATTACTGGTTACTTTAGAGATTACAATATATGTTTTAAATCTTCACATTCTATTATAAGTCAACAGCTCCATTTATTCCCCCTATTTTTTACTATTATTGTCATATATATTACATCTTTGTATGTTATAAACCAAATAATACAGTTTTATAATTATTATTTTATAGACTTTAATTTTTTTTAAAGAAATTAGAAGGAAAGATATCCACACATTTATGTGTTCTCTTATATTTGCCTACAATTTGAAGATGCTCTTTATTCCTTCTTGTGGATGTGAGTTACTGTCTGGTATCATTTCCTTTCAACGTGAAAGACTTCCTTTATTGTTTCTTCTAAGGCAAATCTGCTACCAACAAATTCTCCCAATCTTTGTCCAGAAATGTGTTTATTTTGCCTTCATGTTTCAAAAATAGCTTTGTTGTATAGAGAATTCATGGTTGTCAATTTTTACTTCAGCATTTTATTTATTTATGTATTTATTTAAAATTTTTAATGTTTATTTTTGGGAGTGAGAGAGAGAATGAGTGGGGAGGGGAAGAGAGAGAGGAAGACAGAGGTTCTGAAGCAGGCTCTGCACTAACGACAGAGGGCCCAATGCACGACTCGAACTCATAAACTGCGAGATCATGACCTGAGCTGAAGTTGGACACTTAACCCAAAGAGTCACCCAGGTGCCCGTCAGCATTTTAAATATACCATTCCACTGTTTCTTCATTATTTCTGATGAGATGTTAACCATTGCTTTGGTGTTACCCAGTACAACTTGCTGTTTTCAAGATTTTCTCTTTCTCTTTGACTTTCATTCATTTTACTGTGATGTATGTAGGTATGGTTCTTTTTGTCTTTATTACTACAACATTTTTTATTTGGGATCTGTAAATTAATTTTTTTTCCTCAAATTTAGGAACTTTCAGCCATCATCTTTCAAACATGTTTTGTTTCATTCTCTCTTCCTCCTTCTGAGACTCCTATCACAAATAAGTATGTTTAAGTGTGGTCCATAGGTTTCTGAGACTGTTATTTTTTCCCATCTGTTTTACTCTTTTTTTTCAAATTGGATAGTTTTCATTGATTTATCTTCCACATCACTGGTTCTTTCTTTCATCATCTTAAATCTATATGTACAGTCAAATTATATAGTTTACCTAGTGAATTTTTCATTTTGGGCCCCCTAGTTTGAACTATAGAATTTCTATTTAATTCTTTTTACAGCTTATACTCCTTTATTTATCTGTTGAATCACTGTCATCACACTTTCTTTAATTCATGGAACATAGTTTTATTTTATTCTTTGAACATATTTATAGTAGTTATTTTGATGCCTTTGTCTGCTAATTCCAACACCTAGACCCCAATTTCTTTTTTTTTTTTGATGTTCATTTACTTATTTTCAGGGTGAAAGGGTGGGGGTGGGGAGAGAGGGAGAGAGAATCCCAAGCAGGCTCTGTTTGTTAGCACAGAGCCTGACACGGGGCTCAATCCCATAAACAGTGAGATCATGACCTGAGACAAATCCCATAAACAGTGAGATCAGACCTGAGTCTGCATGCTTAACAGACTGAGCCACCCAGGCACCCTTCTAGACTTCAATTTCTACTGATTTTTTTTTCCTGAGTATAGATTACACATTACTGTTTCTTTGCATGTTTTACATTTTTGGTGGTAACTGGACATTTTAAATTATATTTTGTACCAAATCTTATCCCAACTCTTCCCTTTTAACTCAGGCTTCTTATTTTTTGTTGTCTGAATAAATTGCCTGAACTTAATCTAAGGACTCTCTCTTCCATTGGATTGTAGCCACTGATGTCTCTGCTCTTTTTTCTTTTTTAACTCCTTCTTCTATTTATCTGTCTTTAGCATGGCTTATTAGGGTTATACCTACTCTAATCAGCCAATGATTTGGACAGGATCTGTGATCAAACACTTCAAGCCATTATGACCTCCACCCTCTGCCAATGGATATGTATGTGTGTTGGATAGCACATTTAAATTCAGAAAGTTTTCATATATATTCAGCTTTTAATTCCCCTGGGTTTTCTTGGATCTTCCTGGCACATGTCTGGCATACACAGAGACCTTATCTAGCCCTTCTAAGGCTCTTATTTTCAAAATTTCTCCATTAAAATTCAAGTTAGTCTGCCAGTCACCCCAACTGAGATTGCAACCTCAGAGTAGCAAGGCTGTAGGTTTTCTCATTCATTTCCAACTAAGTTCATTACTCTTACTGACCACACCTCTAAGCATAAGATTTCACAAATCACTCCAAGCCAAGTCAGCACACTGTGACCATGAGGGACCTCTGGTTTTCATTGTCAAGACCTCTCTGGTAAAACTACTATTCTGACTGACCAAGACACCATTGACATTCCCCTCCTTTTGACTAAACTTTAAAAAGGTCTGTTGTTGAGTATATACTTCTGGCCTTCCTTTCCTTACAGCATTTACTTTAGAAAACTTTCAATTATC